>NW_027448668.1:20000-225000 GCF_038048845.1 Mixophyes fleayi
AACAGGACTGCTCCGTAATTATTTTGGAGGGGTGCCTTAAAAAATTATGGAGACTCTAAGGGTGCCGCAAACTAAAAATGTTTGGGAGCCACTGGTGTAGCCCTTTGAAAGTCGCAGGGTAGCACATTTTTCGATCGTAAAATGGGCACTGTTTTATTCTTTTAGTCTAAAAACAGAGAGACTGAATGAAACCGTTGCTAAATAGCAAAAAAATATATATTTTATGTAACGCCCTTTTCCCTAGCACTCTGAAAGGGGCAGTGAAATGTTGTCTTTCTCATCTTCAGTGCCTCCACCCGAGTCTTCTACACAGTATGGTGGAATGAAACTGCATCGCCTAAGGGTTGACTCAGGAAGCCCCTTGTACTCGACCACACTAACCCTCTGAATGATAATTGATCATACACTGTGGTTTTGATTAAAGGGGAACATAATCAAAGGCAACAGTAATAACTAACAAACAAGATGACTGGCGCCCAAACTCTCCCACAATTCACTCACTCAGTGTGAAAAATATAAAGTGACAATGATTTAACACAGTAATCACAGTCCTGGCAATATTAAATAATTTGAAATATTTAACTAGTTAAAGTTGGTGCACTTGTAGAAAGGTGGGTAACCCAGGCTACTTAACTTGGGTATCTTTAGGTGTAGCTTGCATTAAATCTCTAATACTTGGAATATCCTCTATCTTGGACATGTATCAGTCTCTGATATATGTACAGATTAATTGTAGGGGGGTTTAACTTGTGAAATTAGAGGTATAGTGTTATTTTCTTAATGCAGCAGTAATGCTATCACAGTGTTTGTGTTATTACTTCTCTTTCTCCCTCTGAATGAGTGTGAAGGTCTCAGCCACTTTTGGGTCATGAACTACTTGCAAGCCTGGTCTTACTAGCTGTCCCCCTCTGCTAACACTAATGGCTAATTCGCTAATAGTGGGAGCTTCCCTCTCTGCACATAGACTTGCTTTGCTGTGTAATCTCCCTCGGGCTGCTCCACAGCAGATATTCTGCAGGCACTTGGCTACAAGACTTTCCTATGCAATCAGCATCTCTATTGATAGCCCTGATGTGTCTCCGTTGTTTTGCACACTTTCCAGCAAACTCTCCTCTCGGACCTCTCCCTCATTCTCTACTGCTACCGCACAGGTCTCTGTCTTCCAGCGCCTCTCCTTGCCTGTTTACTCTGTCCTGTCTGTATTTTTTTTTGGTTTTTTTGTTTGCTATGTACCAGGATTCTAATTAAATGTATTTTGTTTTTATTGACTCATTTAATAGAGGTTAAAATGAAGCTGTTATATTTAATTCTCCCTCTCTCCCTCTCCAGTGACTTGACCGAACGCAGCCGTCATAGAAGACTTTCTTCGGTAAATCTGGGTCGTTTTTTTTCCAGCTGCAATTATGTCCCTACAAAAGCTAAATGCCAATAACATTCTAAATGTCAACCAAATTAATGTCTGGCCATCGACCGCATACCATACAGGCTTTGGTGAAAACCACAGCAAAATTTTGAATAATAAAGCAAAGTTATAAATTTAATTTAAGGTTGACTGAATGTGCGAACACCTTCATGGTCACAATTGGTTGAAAAGTAGTCAAAATATTAAAACTTTATAGTAGGGGCTTCCTGGCTTAAAAGATAATTCAATAAGTTTGTTTTCTGAACTCACTCCCCCAACTATTATAATTAGTTGGATTTACAACAGTCCAGACAGTGTGAAAAGTTAAAACAAGAACAAATTATCTGAATCCTGGTGCCTCATATATTATCTATTTTTTGCTATTGTTCTTTCAAGTATATTCATGGTATAGTTTATCTTCACTTCCAAAGTGCTAGACTCCAAAGGCTAGATTTCCTCGCCTTGTAAAGGCAGAAATGATCACATTAACTTATAACTGCTAAAATGCACGGATTAGCATTAAGACAAGTACTCAGCTTTACAAAATAAGTAACTTGCTTTCAGGAAAGTGATGTGTGTGAAATTTGGTGTTCTTGTACACAGTGTATGGACCTTGGCTATTAATGTTTTTTTTGTTTTATTCATAAAGATTTTGAAAGCACCACGGAGTCCCCTTAGAGATCTTGAATATGGAAATGGACTTAATCAGGTCAGTTTTTCAAATCTTTTTTGCTGCGCAAGACTTTTGGCCTTGATAATCATTGTCTTGCTGCCTGTCTGAATATATATACTTCAAAACAGTGTGTATGTATATATGTATGTCTGACCAACACAGGTTTTGGCAAAAATATCAAAACATTTAATAAGTGTAAAATACGTTACAGCCTCATACCCAGCGACCGTTTCGGCGTTCTACATTTTCTTCAGGGTAAATCGTTGGGTGTGATTTTGTAACGCATTTTACACTTTTTTAAATGTGTTGATATTTTTGCTCAACGTGTGTGTATAGTGTATTATTATTATTCATTGACCTGTTTGCACTCCCAACACTGGGGACCCAATATGAGGTCCCTACAAAACTGACTGCTTGTCAATGCAAATTTACCCAGCTTCAAAATCGGGCATGTCCCAACGAGTCATTTTCGTCACACAAAAGCTTGGGGGAATGTGTGCGAACTCCACCACTGGCTGTCAGTGTAATTGCAGGCTCATACACATGTCCTGCTGCATCATAGCTCCACTAGGGTCCTCCGTGTGGTGAAAAAAGGGGAACACAGCTTTTCCTCCTTTTTACACATAGTCTCTCCCTCAGACTCAGGTTATCATAGCGTTCTCCTGCCAAGAGGATGGTAGGAACAGTGAGGTAGGACATGGCCCTGAGGTCTAAATATAAATATTCTCAATGGCGTTGGTGGCGGCTTCGAATTATAGCCTGTTCTTGTTCATTGAGAGGAGGGTAGCAACAGTGGTGGTGATTCATTTTGGGGAAGAGGAACAAAATGAGAAACAGACTTGTGCTATACACGACGATTCACTACCACATGGCAGCTGTGTTAAAAACACACAATGCCAAAATTCTGATGCAGTGTCCATCCAATTACTTTCCAAAAAAAGTGATTGATCAAGAGCGTAAAACTAAACACATTACTGCCTGTTTTGTGAGAAACCTCAAAGGTAGCCTGGCAAATTGAGCATGTTCACCGTAATGCGACTGGATTTGGTTGGCCACTTAAATTTCCCAAGCACTCAAAGGAAAGGCGCATGCTATTTGAACATCTTCAGAATAGAGACTGTGTTCTGATTCCATGCAAACAACCATAAAAAGAAATGGCAACCAGCACAGTGCATGAAACTTTCAGTAGCCAAGGCTTGTTTGAAAGAAAATACCTGTGGTCACACACACAAATGTAAGCTAATCAAGGTCCAGTCTGTGTGCCTTTGCTCAGCCCGTTCCACCTGACATCAACGGTGGCTTTTGGAAGCTTTTGAACAACATGACCCAACATGATATTTTCTCCTGCACATACAGTTGGGGGACACGCCTCACCGTTGGGTAAAGAGGGCGGTGTGGGAGTAATGGCATTGAAAACTTGTGTTGTCTGCTTCCGACCCCTCTATATCCCCTTCAGCAGGAACCGGTTTTTTTTTTGTTCTTTTTTTAATAGTGTCTAACAATTTAACCACATTTTTAGTCTAGTCTTAATTTTTATTTAAAATAGGTTTATTTTTAGTCTCCTCGTTGTGACGTTTATACTGTGAATGCCGTGGCTGTACTCGGGGAGATCGCTGACAGCGATTTAGTGCCCCCCCTTACCCAAGGAGGTAGTGTGGTCTCCTGGTAAAAGGGTTGCCTGACACTATAATAGTGTCCAGGAACCCAGTTCTTGTTCAGGGCCGTGTGAGTTCGGGTCGCGCTGGGAGACGTGGCTGCAGCACCTGTCTCCCCTTGCGCAGCGGAGAATGTGCTGCCTGTGGTCTAAGCCTGCATCTGTTCCAGTGACACTGCTGAGGATAGATAGCGACTGGACATGCAGGTCGCAGGGGCGAGTTTACTGGTAGGGAACTGTTATTGCAGCTCCCACCAGTTTTTTGCATACAGGCACCATTTTGTGAAGCTGACCAAGGGGAAGGAGGAGCTTAATTCTAGGCGTATTCCTCACTGTTTCCCAGGCTTTTCTAACAATTATTCTAACTGACATTGCAGCTCTGTCAATATTTTAAAAAGAATAAGTACCTGCACAGATTACACTGGGGAGGAACCATTGGATATATTTATGTATATCTAGTTTACATGCATAACATTTGTTAGACAGTAGCAGTCACAATGTCAGAAAGCACTGTTTCTTGCATATTTCATTCTTCTGTACTACTCTCTCGTCATAAGTGAAGTACTCTGGGTTCATGCATAGGTCACTACGCACTAATATATTCACATAATTAGTGGTATTACATCCCAGTGCATACATAGATGTATTTACTGTATATCACTTTCTGTGTTGGACTGTTTTCTGCAATGTGTGTGTTCTGCTGTTTTTCTCTTTCTGTATCTATTCATCATGTCAAAAAGAGGGGCGAGTTCCAGGTCCAAAACTGCCGTAATCGGTTCAGTAACGTATTTCACCTGTTCCAGGTGCCAATCCAAAATTCCTGGTGAATGGTCAGACCTGGATGGTCTCTGCACGATCTGTGAGTCTGAGGACCTGAGTCAGCGTTCGTCTGGGGACACTGCTGATGTGGTACTGACCTGGGCGAAAGAACGGCATGGTCCATTACGGATCTCAAGAGATGCTTCATGTTCTGAAAATATAGGTGCTGATGTTCTTCCTACCCTTTCTTTGGGAGCACAGTCCACAGATGCCCTTCCTTCAGGACAGACATCGTGGTGACATTTAGACACCTCAAGGAAATCCTAAGGATCTGCCTGGGTGCAAAATCTAGAAGGATCTGTCCGGATACCCTGACCAGGGTATCTTCCTCTCGAGAAAATGTTGCAGCCATCCGCTGGTAAACAGCGTAAATATCTGGCCCAGTATCAGATTCAGGACAATGGGGGACTTTGAAACAAATCTGTCCTTTCAGGAGGTCAATGACCTTCTGGAATAATCTGATACTCAGGATTTGTCAGCCTGGGAGGAGGATCCCTCCAGAAGGCAGGGGGTGGAAGATCTGATCGTGGCGGTTAGACAGGCCCTTAATATCACGGACGTTGAACAGGCAGCACCACAGGGTTCCCTGTTTAAATGGGTAAAGAAAGGAGCAGTGTCTTTTCAACCCTGTACTCAATTGTCAGAAATCTGACAAAAGGCCAGGCTCAAACCAGATAGCTGGTTCCAGTTACCAAAAAGGTATTGCCTGTTTTACCCATTACCAGAACAGGAGGTTGCATCATGAGAGACAGTGTGGATGCTTCTATCACGCATTTGGCTAAAGCTGGGTACACACTACACTGTTTTCGTCCAATAATCGGCTCAAACAGCCGACAAGACCGCTCGTTCAAAAGTCAGGTCAGTGTGTTCAGTTACACGATGGTCGAAAGTCTGCCCAAATGGACGATTATCGCCTCATTTGGTTGGTCGTACGTTTAATATTTTCGTTCCAATCTCGTTTCCGTTGTGTAGTGTGTGTAAACTTCCGACAGATCCACGACAATCTTCCGATACTTACTCGACCTGGGGGGCGTGTCTATGTAAATTTTTATGTCAATCCCAGTCCCACGTGGTGCGGAATCCACACGTCACTGTGTTTTTGTATCGATTTATATTGCACCTGTCTGGCTGCAGACCATTACACTTGTGCAAAGCACGTGTGTTATTACCCTTTGCGTCTATGATGGCAATGTATTCATATTTACTCTTTATACACTTATACCTTTATAACCTATTAAAGCTATATTAACCTTTATTAACTTATAATTGTGAATTACCCAGAATAAACCACACAGTGTTCCAGCAACATTTTTATTGCATGAAAAAGGTACTAAAATTGTAACACACACACAGCTGTCAGAAAGATCCGCATGAGAAGTGAGCGCGCCCAAACCAATCAGAGAGCTGAATACTGCAGAGTATTATTTTTAAGGTATTTTTATAGGTGCTACTGGTTTGTAGCAGAACGGGTCTTGATGTCGTTTCTATTCCCTTTGATTTCTTTATCTACGAAACAAGGAAATAAAAAATGTTTATCATTTAACTTCTATATCTGTAATTTATATTCTACGACCTTAATACTCTCATTTTCTCACCTGTCACACTGCTCGAGATCAGTTTATATTTATATTTTGGTCCCTGTGGCAAAATCGGAATAACAGCGGGCTTAACCTCCGAGCATTCTGGAAAACAGGCTCCATTTTGGTTATTATAACGTACAGGTATGTGCCCAAAGCATTTACATGTCTACACATGTTCACTGAAATACCTTTGTGTAGAACTTCTTTAGTATATTTTTCTTGTTCAATTTCTCCTTGATTGCTAACATTAGTGGTATCAGTGGTATCTAAACAGGCCTTCTCACAGTTAAATCTTCGTTCTGACATAAAAAATTAGGTTCTAAATTAGCATTTTACATTGCTTTATGTGACACTACATCTACACTACAGGTACACTAAATCTGCTACTGACCTTTTTTAATGTCGTTGTCGTCCTTGTCCAGTACTTTGACCATCATCTCCACCTCTCTTGGGCTCATTGGATTTTCTCTTTGCTCTTCTTGAGTAATCTCCATCCCCACCTTAACTTTTCCAACATTTTTTGGCCCTTCCAGCACCATCTCTGACTCTTATCTCCGTCTCCATAGCTGCAACCCCCACTGACATGTTCTCCTCACCCGCAACCCCCACGGTCACTTGCTCACTCGCCATCTTCTGACGCTCCTCAGCGCCAAACAGGTTCCTCTGTCATTTATACACACAGACATGGACGTTTGTTTCTGCTGTGGACCAATCAGCGATGATGCACGCAGAGAATGGAGCATTCCATTACATACGAAGGGGTTTTTATTATTAGGGAATATTCATTGCATTCCACTTTAGCAGTTAAATGTTTTTCTAAATTTAATGTATGTTACTAAACTTCTATTTCATAGACATTAAGGGAGTTAACTATAGCTAAAGCTCTGCCCCTTTATGCTAATGTCTTTGGTATCTTGTACATTTCCCGCAAATGTCGCTGCAGTGTGTACGAAATTGAAATCATTGTTCACGACAACATGGCTGTAAAAAGTCGCTAACGGGACGTCCGCTCTTCCCTTTTTTCGTCCTAAACCAGGCTAGTGTGTATGCAGTCCATGGACCGAGCGATCGGACCATCGATCGCATGTAAAATTGCTCGGCATAATAAGTTGGTCGAAATTTCTGTAGTGTGTACCCAGCTTAAGGCAACCATTATTCCTCTTACTAGTGCTGCAAATTTGAAAAACAGCACGGACAGGAGATGTGAGGGGTTGGTAAAAATCTATTTTTTTAGCGTCTGGTGCTTCCCTCCTCCCTATTAGGACAGCGGCATGGGTGGTTAAAGCCATGTAAAAATGGGCCCTCACAGTGTGTGATGGGCTCCAATCTGGTATGGTCAGGTACAAATTTTCCCCACTAGCAGCTCACATTAAGGATGCTGCTGATTTTCTGGGGATGCAGTTTTGGACGCAGGTCAGGATTTATCCAGGACTTCACTAGTGGTGGCTATCAGATGCACCCTCTGGCTTCGATTTTGGAAGGCAGCACTGAATTTAAGAAAGCTCTGGAGGTCCTGCCTTATGATGGTTCCAGCTTATTTGGCCCAGCCTTGGAAAAATTAATCTCCTAGGCCACGGGAGGAAAGAGTTCACTTCTGCCGGTGGCCGCTCGCAAAACAATGGGCACAAGATTTTGCTCCTTTCGTTTTTCTGGGAAAGCGGGGTGCCTTATCGAGGGGATCAGTCTTCTGCCCCACAGCTCAGGAAGGTAGATGGGCTTTGATGGGATGACGTCTTGGTGCCAAGCAGACTGACAAGCAATCGGCATAACTACCTACACCTCCCACTGGGAACTTTAGTGGTGGGGCTTGACTGCTAATCTTTCAGGATCAGTGGTTCAGTTCTACCACAGACAACTGGATAAGGGGGGTACTGGACAGAGGGTACATGATGGACCCCTTAGGAATGCATCCACAGCATCGCTTGTCCACTCCCTTACCAAGAGACGTGACCAGGAGAGTGGCACTTCTGGGGGCCATTCATTCCTTGGTAGCAGCAGCAGTCCTTGTTTCAGTTCCAGAGGAGCAATAGGGGTTGGGTTACTTCTACCTCCTTTCTGGTACAGAAACCAGATCTGTCTTTGTCCTATTTTGAATTTAAAATCAGTGTAGTGTATCGATTTCCTCCAATTCCAATTTTGCCTCTGATCTTGAAAAAGATCAGATTCGAAAGGGGTGGAGTGATTCTTTTGACACCAGACTGGCCTGAGAAGATCTTGGTACACAGATCTTCTCGACCATAAGCATTTCTCCTCCTTGGCGTCTTCCCCTCAGGGAAGATCTTCTCAGCCAGGGTCCGTTTTTCCATTAGGACCTAGCACGGCTGCCTTTTGATAGCTTGGCGGTTGAATCCTTCCTTTACGACAGACCCCTCTTTCTAAGAATGATCATCCAGGCACTCATCAAAGCTCGAAAATCCGCATCTTTTAGGAATTACCGTCGTATATGGGGAAAACACGTATCAGTTGGTCTAAGACGACTTCTTCCGGTTCGCTAGGTTGGTAGAGTTCCTTTCGGAAGGTTTGAACAAAGTGTTATGCACGTTTTGTCGCTATCCAATAACGATTGTCGAATCTCGACTTGTGTTTCCAACGCACAAATATTTATTCTCAAGAAGTAGCAGAATGATTTAAGCGAAATAATTACAGCCGTTACTTATCGCAGGCGCTCTGGATCCAGTGAAGTCATTCAGGTCTGAAGTCTGTGGTCAATATGACTGAACACTAGATGGAAAGCTCCTGCTTATATGCAAACAGAAATACAGTAAAACAATGCAGATGGTGTGGCTTGCTTCTATTGGTCCAGGCTTCAGGAAGGTCCAGGGGGTTGCAGATCATAGGCTAGTTCAAACTAAAGAATCCAAAGGTGGGGGTCATCTCTCCAGAGGATGTGCTCCGTTCTTCCCGCCAAGACTCCAATTTCAACTAGTCTATTAGCATTTTATAGTCGGCATTATATTAAAGGTTTATTCCCTAACATCAATAACTAGAGTATGCAATGTGCGATCTCTTCACCGAATGAACCGGACAGCTGCTGATGTAAAGGGGATTAATATGATACCAGACATGACACATTTCCTTTAACCTGTACCATATGTATTACTAATATGCATATAACTTATAATATTACACATAAACACTACTATATTTCGACATAAATAACTGTTGCGACTATAATTAATGTGTACTATTTACAAAGATGCGTATTGGTGCGAATGTGTGTAAATGTGTAAAAACTGCTATTGCCACGTGTTGCGGCTGCATACGCCCTTCCACGCTGTAGCGTGCAATACGGATCTTTTCAGACAAAGACAACCAAGTCTGCTCTATATTAATTGCAATGATTTTATCCAATTTGCTGACTTCGACAAAAGGTTCAGGTTTCGGCTTTGTCTATTTATTTTCAAAGCAGGCTGGCTCTGATGCCAGATGTTCAGACGCTTCTTCAGGGGATTCAAGTTCAAACCCCTTTTTGTTCCTCTGGTGGGCTCCATGGGACCTCAACTTAGTGTCAATGTCTTTACAGAAGTCGCTGTTTGAACCATTGGAGTCCGTATCTTTAAACTTCTTTCATGAAAGGTTGTTTTTTTTTGGCTATTTTCAATAATGACAGGGCTGTTTTGTGTACCAGGCTATCTTTTCAGCCAAAAGTGGTCTCTGGATTTCATATTAATCAGGACATTGTTATTCCTGCATTCTCAGGATTCTCCATCCAGTATTCAGAGTTTGTATGCGGTTAGAGCCTTGTGGACCATACAGTTCCCGTTAAGACTGATGCTCTTAATGTTGTATGACGCTCGTAATTTTGGATGGCCAGCCACTAAACAAATAGCTAGATGGATTATGCCAACTATTTGTCAGGCTTATCTGTTGGAGGGTTCTCTGATTCCTAATAGACTCAGGGCTCATTCTACTAGGTCAGTCAGCACCTTTTGGGCGGAACGGCATTGGGCCTCGTTTAAGCAGTTGTGTGGAGCGGATACCTTGTCTTCCGTTCATACGTTTCCAGAATATACCGTTTCCACGTCTTTCCATCCAAAGACGCAGGTTTTGTGTTGCGTGTAGCTCAGTCTCAGCGTACCCACCCCTAGGGGCAGCATTGGAACACCCCAAGGTGAGCAGTGTTTCCTAACTGTATGTGCAGGAGAAAACAAGATTTTTGTATTTACCTTAAAATCTTTCTCAACAGTTGGACACTGCACTCCCACCGTTTTGTTGTTCTGACAGTTCTGTTGAGTGCTCTGTTGGTTGTTTTTTGCCCTCTCTTGTGGCTTTGTTAGTTAAATAAACTGAGCTTTCTGCTGGAGGGGAGAAGGCTAGACAAGTTTTTAGTGCCATTGCTTCCACAGCACCCTCCATAGCTCAAGGTGAGCAGTGTTCCCCTAACTGTAAGATTTTTGTACTTATTGCAAAAATCTCTTGTTTTATTTATCATTAAGTATAACAGATGCATCATGCATATGGTGCAGCATGTCAACAAGCTGGTCAGATCAGGTGTCTGCAAACACGAGTAAATCCTTCACAACCTTTGAGAAATGGGAATGCTACTGTAACATGCCAGAAGAGCTACGCCTTTGGAGAAAATGGAAGACTACTATTTCATCAAATTTTCTGCTAAAAAGTGATCTCTGTGAAGCTTGTAGCTGGCTACAACGCTGAAACCAGTACATTCAAGACTTCCTCGTTAGCACTGTAGGTTGTCCATGGCTTTAAAACGATTTCATACATTGTGGGATGACTGTGTTCTCCCCAGTACCTATTTCCCAAGTGCTCCACCTGGCTGTTTTTAACTTGCTATCTGGCTCTTGAAGCCCAAGAGGCACTGTGTGAGCACTACAGCCAGCAGTGTGTGTGTTAGGACTGGTGAAACTTGTGGTCAGTGGTCTGCGATATTTTTTTTGGAGGTTATTGCCCAGAAATGTCAAAGTATTACAACTGCCACCAACCCGACTACTTCTTATTGCCACCAGCAGGCCAAACTTTCTGGGAAGAACACTGGTCGGAAGCAATTATGGAAGACTGCACAGCTATAGTGGAAAATGCATGCGACTTCAGAAAGATCTATGAGGCAAGATGAAACGAGCTGATCTCATCGTCCGCATTAGAGGAATTTCAATGGAACATACATCACCTCTTGCCTTTCACAGAAGATGTGAAAAAGATGCACTTGTATTTCAATGAGAAACAGTTGTGCCACAGCTATTTATCCACGAGCCCCCTTTTGAGAACTATTCCTTGCCAAGGTCACCCTGATGCAGGTGTTCTTTAATCATTTGAAGAAGGAAAGGCGCTTTACGAGCTTGAGAAGCTCTGCCAGCATTTCATGGGCTGAAATCTGAGGAAAACCAGGTACGAAAATTCCAATCCTGTCAACACCAGCAATGCAAAGTGCAATGAAACAGAAGCGTGAAGTATATTGAGTGGCTGCTGAAAAATGTCTAGATGTTTTCAAGACTGCTTAGTCACATGTCAGAGGGTCCGATTTACATACGTGTTTTTCTCAGGAATGTGGAGCTAAAAACTCCCAAATATGGTCTTACATGAAGCTTCGAAGGCATGTTGCTGCTCTTTCAAAAGTTCAAAACCTAAATGGCACAGAATTGGATCAATTGGCAGACTTCCTTTGTCACGGGATCAGGGTGCACCAGCAGTATTACCGCCTCCCAAAAGGTGTACCCTTCAACTCCTCAAATAAGCAAACTTTTATTTGATCTCGAGAGGTAAACACTGGCTGAATTCCATGGCAAGTGTTTGGAAGAGATGAACATTGATCCAGACGGTAAGTTTGAAATCCGATATGCAATATATGGATTCAAATTTTACCTTTTTACATCTGTCGTTTATACATTCATTCTTCTTTAAAACAGGTCTAGCTACAGTGACGAGTCAGAGAATAAGCATTCCCCTGAACCAGGGAGGGGATTGTTCATCACGCATTCGATGAACACAAATTGCATCACAGGCATCATGGCTGAGCCATCCTCGGAGATAAAAACCGGTTTGCTGTGAAATTCTATTTAAAGAACCAGATGACGGATATAAAAAAAATAAAAATAGTTGGTTCACAGTGGTTGAACATGTCTATAAATTGTTTCAAAAGTTCTGTAATAAGAGCTTCAAAATATTGAATCCAAATGACTGATGGCAGATACTCTGCTCAATCACCCCAACCAGAAAGGGAGAAATCTACAGATAAAGAAACAAATAGAGCGAGAGAGCACTCATAGTGCAATATTGCTAGGTACCTTTATAATTTAAAAATCTCAAATATTAACTGCGTACAATTGGAAAATTAAGACTTATCTGTATAAAATACGGCAGGATTGCGCGTTGTGTGGACATTTGGAAACAGACCACCAAAGATTGGTGGACCCAACATGATAGTGGCCAGGGGCAACTCCATAGAATTTCACACCTGACCACAAGAAAATAGTTATCCAATCACGGAACACAACATCTTTTATAGCGCATAAAGCCCTAAGAGACAGCCTTAGACGACTGGTGGAAGCAGAAGCTATTGTGTCCGTCCAGCAGGCCAGAAAGGCATGGGATTCTCAATCGTTTTGAACAAGCAAGGCGTTTCCGTATGGAATCAATCAATTCCATCTTCAAAGGGATAGAAAAAGTAGACTTCTTGACTGCAATAGATCTGAAAGATGCATATTTTCATATACCCTTCACAACCAGACACCAGCGATTTTGTATACAGGGAAAGTACTCTGTTTACTTGCCTCCCTTTTGGCCTTGCCAGGTCCCCAAGAACCTTTACAAAGGTCCTGATAGTTTGATAGCAGCACTCGGAGAACGAGTCATACCTTGACGACATTCTGGTCACAGCAAAGTCAGAGAATTTGGCCCAAGAGGGTACAGCTCAGGTAGTTCTTTTTACAACAACACGACTGGCTGATCAACACCTCAAAAAGTAATCGGGTCCCCTTACAGCAACTCCTGTTTCTAGGGGTACAAATAGTATCCCTCACAGAAGACTGGTCAAAATTCAGTCTCTGGCACATCGGTTTGAAACTCAAACACGAGTTTCAGCACGATATTGCCTTCGTCTTCTGTGAATGTTCTCCTCGACTATAGGCATATTTCTGTGGGCAAGATGGCACATCAGGAGCCTTCAATCAATTCTTTATGCCAAATGTGATCCGATTGTAGGATCACTAGATTTTATGCTCAAACCTTCCAATGAAGGCAAGACAATCACTCGATTGGTGGCAGCGTCCGGGCCTAAGATCAGGGTGTGGCTCTCTCAGGACCAGAGGGGACAGTTATGATGTATGCCAGTTTCATGGACACAATGATGACGTGGGTTACCTGGTTGGAGGAGAAGACATCTCCAGGGGAACATCCTGGAAATGAAGGCAGTCATACCTGCGGTCAGATACTTTCAGGCCTGTCTACAGTACAAGCATCTAAGACTATTCTTGGACAACAAAACGGTAGTGGCCTTTATAAACAAACAAGGCGGTATTAAAAGAAGAGCAATGACAACACCCTAATGGGGTGTTCAGAAAGGAACCTGAAATCACTCTCAGCCCTCCATGTGGTGGGCAAGGACAATGTCTTGGTGGACTACCTAAGCGGGCACCAAGTACATCCAGGGAAATGGATGGTACACAGGGAAGTTTTTCAGCTAATAAGTCAAAAGTTTGGGATTCCCAAAATAGATCTTATGGCAACACGGAGCAATTCCAAGATATCCCAGTTTTACTCCTATTACAAAGACAGCAAGGCTCTTGGGATAGACACCTTTTCTATAACATGGGACTTCAATCTAGGGTACATGTTCCCTTCTTTTCCAATCATCTTTCAGCTACTGAGAAAGATAAAGAAGGAAGAAGCGGAGGTGATGGCAGTCTTCCCATCACCCAAAGTTTCCTGTAGCGAGGAGAATGCTGCAGGGGCAACCATAGCCATTGCCAAACAGATGGAATCTATTATATCATGGCCCAGTAAAACATTCAGATCCAGACTCCCTACATTTGATGGCATGACTGAGCGGTCGCTCTTAAGACTCAAAGGTGCTTCGGACGAAATTATAGACATTAGTTCAAGCAAGGAAAAAGAACTTGTCTGCAATTTACTACAGGATGTGGAAAAGATCCATTTTCTGGGCAAAGGATAGAACAAGTAATCCCATGAGAGCCTCTGTTGCGGTGTTCTTAGCAAAGTCATCTTTCAGGAACGCTAAGGGACTAGCTCCCTCCCCATTGAAGTTACAGATATCCGCTCTTCGCATTCTATTATTCAGTTATGCCAAGGAGTGAAGAAATTGCAGCCAAGAATAAAATCTTTCCTAGCCCCCTGGGACCTTAATACAGTTCTGGATGCTTTAACTGAAGGTCCATTGGAACTATTACAGCGCATTTCTCTCAAGTGGCTCACCTTAAAGTACTATTTCTAGTGGCAAACACCTCTGCTCGTTGAGGGGGAGACATACGTGCTCTATGGTGTGAAGAGCCCTTTCTCAACATTTTATACGGACAAAGTGGTTTTAAGTACTAACCCAGGTTATCTACCAAAAGTGATCTCTCTTCACATCAATCAAGAGTTAATTTTACCATCACTCTGCGCACACTCAACTAAAGAATAAAAACTGCTTCATATTTGTATTCTGAAGGTGGTCAGAGCAACAAACAAAATCAATATATATTTTACTAGAACAGTCTCAGAAAGACAAAGCAACTATTTGTACTTCTAGAGGAGTCTTGCAGATATTTACTCCTTCCAAACCTGCGTTAGCAAGGTGGATCAAAGATATAAATGCACAGGCTTACAGGGGGAACAGGCGTGAAGTGCCAGATCTGCTGAAGGTGCACTCAACGAGGGCGGTGGCTACCTCCTGGGCGCACATGGTCCAAACATCAGCGACAGACATATGCAAGGCAGCCGGGTGGTCGTCCATGCATACCTTTTCTAAACATTATTTACTGGATGTATTGGCCTCAGTTAATGCACAATTTGGAAGGAAACTCCACCAACAAACTGCTTAAATATTCTTTTGAATGTTGTCTGTGTGTACTATTTATTGCCCACCCTAATATTCTTTATTGTTTTGCTTTATCCCATTGTGAGGACTGTAGGAAAAGGTAAATTAGAGAATAATACTTGCGTTTATTCCCTTTTTTTGAAATACTCCATGGCAACCCTGTTTCCCACCAGTCTTATATAGTAACATTGAAGGATGGCTTGGGAAGTTACTAAAGACACCAGAATGGAGAAGGAGCCCCCTTGTATACCCTCCAGGTGGGGAAAACTTTTTCCTGTCTACAACTCAGCCGAGTAGGGTATTAACCCATTGTGAGGGCTGCCATGTAGTATTTTAAGGAAAGGAAATTAACGCGAGTATAATTCTCAATTTTCATGTCCATGCGTTTGAAAGTATTGCAATGCTGACAAAGATATTATCTGTTTTTAATAGGCAATAAATGATGATTAAGTGAATCCCTAGCTGAGATGTTCACTCAATTCTTTTCAATAAACTGGGCACCAATATAGACTTTAAATTATTTGCTCTCCTGTAGCTCATTTGAGGCTTTGAAGGTAAATGTTGACCCAAATTGGGATCTCTTCAAACAAAATACCCCAATGTTTTTTGAGCATCCGTTCAATCCTTTTATGATCACTATACCTAGTAATAAAAAAAAAAGCTATGATTGCATTCAAAATTTCTCCTAGATCTATCAACATCTCCATTTTTCTTATGATGTAATAAAGTGTCCCTATTGGTATTAGAAGCCCTTACAATAGCTGTTTCTAACAACTACCGGTACTTATCCTAACCCCCTATCTAAAAATCTTTCAAAAATTCACACTGCTTAACAAAAATTGGAAAATCACAATTTTGTTTCTAAAGCTTAAAAACTGTGAATAAGAGGCATTAGTATTCCATTTTTTTTTTTTAAAAAAAATTTTTTTTAAATGGCAGCTGTTGGAAAGAATAACCGTTTCCACCTCTCACCAACACCTTCTCTCCCCAATCTTCTTTCCTGATACGGCAGTACCTCATATTCACCAAACCCTAGTAACAGCCCTTGATCAAGTGGCTCCAGCGAATATTCTTACTCTATTGACTTTGATGTCAGCCATGGCACACTAAAGTAACACGAAAAACCTTTTCATAAAGCAATACGTCACTGTCATAAATATCGTACTTGTAATGATTTCTTCACTTATACTTCTATCTACTACTCCTATCAAAATGTTCTGCAGACTGCAGAACAAACATACTTCCAATCGCTCATTTCTGCTCTGACTTCTAATACCAAATGCCTTTTTAAAACACTTACATCTCTTCTCAACCCTTCCACCCCAAACCCACTGACTACTGCTTCCTACTCCAAGGGCAAGATTGATAAGATCAGGCTAGAAATGGTATCCTCTTCCTTGACAAGCAATTGGCTCAATTCCTTCCCATCACCCTCTGACACACCCTCTCTTTATTTGATCCCACAGCTGAAGCAGAAGTATCTACTCTCATCTTCCTACTCTACCTCCTGATTCTATTCTCTCACAAATAGGTAGATCCCTGTCTCCTGTGCTCATTCCACCACTAACTAAAATCTTTAATCCTTCGCTCTACTGGTAACTTCGTGTTATTATTCAAACACGCAATGATTACTCCTATTCTGAAAAAACTAAATTCTGACCCAAACACTTTCAAATTACCGTTCCATTTCAACTCCCATGCCCCTCCAAGCTTTTAGAGCAGAGTTCATGTTTTCAGGATTTCTTTAATCATACACAGGTGAGTTAATCTTTTTAGCTGGATCAGTAATTATCACACCTGTTTCTACAGACCGAAACCCAGAAAACAGGAACTGCTGCTAGCCCTTGAGGACTGAGTTTGGACACCTCTGTTCTAGAGAGACTTTCCTCACGCTTACTTTTCGCAAAAAACATATTCTCTGCAGTAAGGCTTTCATTCTCAAAGGTTGTCAATGATTTGGTCACTGCTAAAGCTAAAGGCCATTATGCTCTTCTAATTCTCCTGGATCTTTGCTGTATTTGACAATGTTAACCACTCTCTCCTCATACTAAAAAACGCTACAATCTCTAGCTCTTCAGGACACTTTCCTATCCTGATTCTTGTCCTACTTTTTCTAATCGCTCTTTCAGTGTTAATTTCTCTGGATCTACCTTTGCTCTGCTTCATTTATCAGTAGGAGTCCCACAAGGCTCAGTACTGGGTCCTGTTGTTCTCTATCTCTCTCTACCACTTTTATAGGAAAACCAATACGCTCCTTTGGGTTGCCATATCATCTCTATGTGGATGATACCCAATTTTATCTATCCTCTCCTGATCTCTCGCCATCTGTTGTCCCATGTTATTGACTCTTTCATTTTGGATGTTCTCTCGCCAACTGAAACTCAAACTTTCAAAAACAGTTAATAATCCCACTTGCCAACAGAAGTTACCTACCTGACATTTTCATTTCTATTTTAACAGTACCATAAATCCCACCCCGCAAGCTCGCTGCCTAGGTATGATCAACTCAGAATTATCCTTTGTTCCCCACATCGACTCTATATTTAAATCATGTTGCATACATTTAAAAACCTTTCCAGAATACAAACGTATTTTACGCAAGACACTGCAAAAACTCTCATGCACTCATCTCCCGCATTGACTATTGCAGTTCCCTCCTTACTGGTCGTCCCTTAATCAGGCTCTCACCCCTACAGTCTATTTTGCATGCAGTGGCAAGATTTATTTTCCTTGCAAATCGTTCTCCTTTACTGAATCATTCTGTCAGCCTCTACATTGGTTGTCTTTTTTTTTTTTTTACTGAAATTAGTATAAAATACTTTTGGGTCATTCCACATCAGTTCAGCCAGGTGTGTCCACCACCCATCTCGGATTTTAACTAACATTTTTTAGTTGTGAGTGTGTCCAAATAACTATTTCTGCAAAATACCTTGACTCGACCATTAGTTAATGAAATACTGATTTTTCTGTGTATTAAACGATTTACTAATCGTGGCTTCTTTTTTCCAGTTTTGTTGAAGTTTCACGGCTGTTAAGGAATCGCAACAAAATTTGAACCCAGTAGGTAACTTTTACTCCTGAATTAAAAAATCCAAACCAAATTACTTTATCTGCCTTATGTTTCGAGTTACAGCAAAAATGAAAGCTTTTGGAACAGAATTTAAAACGCTTGGTTAAATCAATATTGGATATCAATTTTTTTTAGGTGCTTAACAAAGGTATACCATTCTGCCACAAAAAATTAGCATAGTACTCTGTTTCATAGTGGAGGTAAAGATAATGAATTTTGATTACTGTTGTACCGCATATATAATTTACACAAGAAATCGTGCTAGGTGAAAAACCATACCCAAAAAGTGAACAAAACTGAGGCAATGGGTTAAGCCTCCTATACAGAAACTTAACAGGAACTAATGGAAAGAGGATTCCCGTTCAAAACTTAAAACAAACTTTCCAGAAAGAGAGAGGGAGATGGACAGAAAGATAGTCATGGCAGCTGCTCATTCAATGTGTACATTTGGTAGTCTTTTAAATACTGACTGCTATATTACTATCTACTCCAAAACCACTATATTACATAGCTGGGACCACTTTACGGAGGAAAAAAACCAAGCTGCATATCCATCTAGAAACCGCAAACTACTGTGGCAGGTACACGTACTCATCACAGATTTCGGCCTATTGGTAATGATGAGCTATGCATATACTGCTTGTCATCAGACGACCTGAAGACAGCAGGAACCAGAGATAGTGACACTACGACCACAGTCACAAATACTGTAGGCAAGTGATCTGCAACCTGGAACATAGCAGCAGTGTACGGTAACATGTGGTACATTGGGTATACTATTCAATGTAATGAGAAGGAACAAGATGTGCTGGTACATTTCATGAAACAAAACCAACACATTTGTTGTCCTGGCCTTCAAGAGAGAAAGTTTGTTCCTTTTATTCATGTTCTCTGTGTAACAGAAGTGCCTCTATCCAAGGAAGTACTGGAAGACAGCATACACTGTTTGCTGACACTTTCAGGAAAATTAGACAGTTACAACAGGTCACAAACAAGGGGGAAATAATGTTATTGTTGACTCAACTTCAGTTAAGTTTAAGTTTTTTTAAATTGCATGGTTTCTTGTTAAATTATGTATGCAGTACAACCGTAATCAGCATCAACTTCATTATTTTTTTTTTATCTTCACTATGAAACTGAGTACCATGCTGTTTTCGTTTTGTGATAGTAATGTATACCTTTTTATTTAGCAGCCCAAAAAAAAAATACGGATATCTAATGTTTGTTTAACCTAATGTTTTTAATTCTGTTCTAAAAGCTTTCATTTTTGCTGTAACTTGAAACGTAAGACAGATAAAGTAATTTGGTTTGAATTCGTGAGGAAAAGTTACCTTAGGGGTCCAAATTTTGTGGCGATTCCTTTATAAACACTTGTGATACTTCACACATAACTGAAAAAAATAAGTCGTGCTTAGTAAATAGTTTAATACATTAAGGAAAAATCAATATTTTGGAAACTAATGGTCAGACAGTCGAGATATTTGGCAGATGGTTTTTTGGACATCCTCTTGGCTAATTTGCAAAAACCAGAGATGGATGGTGTTCATTTTAGTCTTTCTTTTTTGGGGGTTGTTCTGATGTGAAATGACCCTTCTACTAACTTACAAAGCCATCAAAAAAACTGCACCAACATCTCTCCTCAAAATATCTCCCAACTCCGTTCTGCACAAGATCTGAGTCTCATCAACTATAGTTACAAGTTCCCATTCTGGTTTACAGGACTTTTTTTGAACATCACCCACTCTATGAAATTCCCTCCCTCACCCAATAAGACTTTCCTTTGCTCTACAAACCTTCAAGCCTTCTCTGAAAACCCACCTCTTCAGGCAAGTTTATAGTATTCCTTAATCACTCTTAACCTTAGTAGGTTACCCTATTACCACCCTTACAAAATTTACTCAAGACAACAACCCCCTGACCAACATTGCTGTGTGCCTGGATCATATAGCATGTGACTCACTTTACCTTTGCACTCTGGCTGGACCGAAATGCAATATGTAGACTTAGCCTCATGTGTTCAACTCCTATTTTTTTTTTTTTGTCTGTATTACCCATTATTGTTGCTGTGTTTGTCCCCAATTGTAAAGTGCTATGGAATTTGCTGGTGCTCTATAAATGATGATATTGTGTAGGTCCACCTCATTCTGCCAGAACAGCTCTGACCCGTCGAGCCTTGGAATCCACAAGACATCTGTGGTATCTGGCACCAACACTTTAGCCCTTGTCAAAGTTGCACAGATTCTTGCGCTTGTTTATTTTTCCTTCTTCTAACACATCAACTTCAAGGACTGACTGCTCACTTAATGTCTAATATATCCCACCCCTAGACAGGTGCCATTGTAACAAGATAATCCGTGTTCTACACTTGTCTGTGGTTTTAATGTTGTGGCTGATCAGTGTATATTTAATCTGGTGATAGTATGTTTACTGCCAATAGTAAACAATGATTTTGTTGGTGTGATATCAGGCAGTATAAAATACAGTAATGCACTATTCTGAAAATATTCTAAATTGTGACCTTTTATTGCGAAATAAACAGTGATCTGTGACTTCTCAAATATGAATGGACAAGAAAGGAAAAGGGTCTCTTATGGGGGCACTCGAAGATAGAGATGAGCGGGCTCGGATTCCGCTAATCCGAGCCCACCCGAACAGTGCGGATCCGAACGGGATCCAAGCACTGTTAGGATATTTCCGGCGGGCAAAAAATTGAAAGCGAGGCTCTGTCGTCCAAGTCTTGCGTCGAATCTAGCGAGGGGTGGGAGGGAGGGCCCAGAACAATTCCGTCTTGTACCTCTTTTTTTGGCATTATGTGCTCAAGCTACCTCGGTGCAACCTTTTGGCCTAAAAACAATATTGTGAGGTGTTCAGAATAGACTGGAAATTAGTGGAAATGATTGTTATTGAATGTTATTGAGGTTAATAATAGCGTAGGAGTGAAAAAAAAACCCCACAAAACTGGTTTTTAGCACTTTTTATGGTTTTTTCAAAATAAATCCTATTCCAAAATCTTAAATCCGAACCAAAACCTTTCGTCAGGTGTTTTGCAAAACAAATCCAAACCCAAAACACGAGACACCAAATGTGGCCGGTGCACATCCCTACTCAAAGATTTACTGTAGTAATAAAATTCAAAATTTTATTTCATTTTTAAAAACATTTTAATTCCCGCATTAATCTTGTTAGTTTCTTAAGTGAAATATTTTTAAAAAAATTGTGGAAATTAAGAAAAGTGACTTAAAGATTGTGTATCGCACAATAACAACGAGATCCTGTTGGTGCATAACATGTAACAAATATCTGTTCATATTAAATCTACCTCATGGCAAAAGTATTTTAAATCTTATAGCAGCCCTCCTATTTAGAATATCAATTATTTCTTGAGAGCTTTAAATTAGACAGTTTTGATCTTCCTTTTTTAGACAAACAATTGTAATTAGTAGTAATGTGTATTATTCAAGATCTTGGCTTTCTTAAGTTATTGGTCCATGTCTACGGCTCAGGTCAGTAGATACATAGATTACAGGGACTGACTCTCTCTCCCATTTAGTGCAGTATGCTCTTTCAGTAGCCGACCGACAGTGCTTATGGTGCTAAAGATGTCGGCTCGCTAATCCTAGGACCATGGCATATATGGACTTCCCATTCTATTGTCTGCAGTCTATTTTTTCACATTCACACGCTGTCCAATAGCAGTCTTCCACATTACCGTCTGTATACTAGAATACTGAATGAACAGGTGTGGCGCACATGAAACTCTGCACATCATGATTTCATTATCCTTGCCTATTGCCTCAATGTATTGTGCTTTAGACTAGGGATGTGCACCGGCCACTTTTGGTGTCTCGTGTTTTGTGTTTTGGATTCGGATTTGTTTGAGGTTTTGGGTTTGGATTTGTTTCGCAAAACACCTGACGAAAGGTTTTGGTTCGGATTTAAGGTTTTGGATTCAGATTTATTTTGAAAAAAACATAAGTATTAAAATCAAGTTTTTGGGTTTATTTTCACTCCTACGCTATTATTAACCTCAATAACATTCAATAACAATCATTTCCACTAATTCCCAGTCTATTCTGCAGAATCAGTGAACTTTGTAATATTGCAGTACCAATGGATTTATACTGCAGGATTGTTTTTGGATATTTTTTTTTTTTTATATCTTTCTTTTATAATTTTTTTTTTTTTTTTTTTCATAACTTTTTTTTAAAAAATTTCGTGCTGTGTCCTTCTAAGGGCATTATTTCCCCAGCACAGCACGAGATATAGCAGGACAGAGAACCACCTAACACAACCTCCCTCTACCCTGATCAATGCCCGAGTGAAGATGGCGGCGGCTAGCGGGGAATTTATAGGATCCGAGTATCGCGAGATCCGACAGCGGGATTATGACTCAGAGCCTCGGTTTCAGTTTTGCAATTGGCGGGAATACCCGGATCTGTCTCGGATCCGGCTCAGATCGGCAACGTTCGGGTGGGCTCGGATTTCAGATATCCGAGCCCGCTCATCTCTAATTTAGACCGATAATGTTAGAAATATCTTTCACTCTATTGTGGGAGCAGATTGTAATATCTTAACCGAGCATCTTACTACTAGCTGGTATACAAATTCTGACTTTCCCATTGCGGTTCAACAACCTGTAATGCAGGTGCAACGTGCTTTCTAGCACCCGTCCTACACATTATGTACACTGTACATATCCGTACACTGTTAGTACTTCATTAAAAACAAGATGATATAGCGTGCATTTAAGATTTGCCATGTCATATCTTCACTTATACTGTGTATGGTCTCAATGCATAGCGCATTTGGATGGCAGTGATGGTGATTTCTATTACTCTCTCATCGGAGCATGTTATACACCATTGCTAACAGGATCTTGATACAGCGTCTGACGATGCTGTTTAACCAATGCGCATTTGGCTTGGCTCCATCATGGTATTAGCCTGTTCCTAAAGAACAGGCTAATATCCTGTTTCAAAAAGACTTAAACTTCCCATTGCTAATCATCAATGTAGTTAATTCATTGACAGTCAAATCTGCCAATCCATTCTCTGATATTAATTTCTAAACTTTTGTCAATGCACTGTAATAGTAGGTATATAATAGATCTATTGTGTTTCACATTTGTGCTATTCTTTCTGAAACTTTAAGATGAAATTGGAACAAATAAAAACTAGTCACTATATGAACATAATTGTGACAATCTTACAATCATTGCTACGCAGTTATTAATAACAAGTGTTGATAAAAACTTTTTTTCTCTGGGGCAGTATGTGTATGTATATATGTGTGTATATATGTATGTGTGTATATATGTGTGTGTGTATATATGTGTGTGTGTATATATGTGTGTATGTATATATGTGTGTATGTATGTATATATTTTATATATGAGAGCAGGTGTTTCACCTATATCTGTTTCTCAAATATGATTAGAGGGACGACCATGAAACCATTTTTTGTTTAATACATTAAGATTTTTATTTTTTCTTCAAATTGATTCATATTTAAATTTTAAAAAGCAGACATTATGTACTCAATTTGTATTAAGAGGACTCACTTGTGTCATGGAGATATTGTTCACACAATTACACCACCACCAGCCTGCACTGTTGACGCAAGACAGGTTGGATCCCTGGATTCATGTGTTTTATGCCAAGTTCTGACCCTGTCATCTGCAGGTTGCAGTATAAATTGAGATTTATCATACCGGTCATCTTCAACTAACCATTTTTGGTGAGCCTGTGTGCACCATAGCCTCAGTTTTCTGTTCTTGGCTGACCAGTGTAGAATCCGGTGTGGGGTTCTGCTGCTGTAGCCCATCCACTTTAAAGTTTGTGGTGTGCCTCCAGAAATTTTTCTGTACCACTTTTGTAATGCATGGTTATTTGAGTCCATCACCTTCATGTCAACTTGAACCATCCTGGAAATCCTTTTGATTAAATTCTCCTCCTTTGCCCCTAAGGGTACGAAAAGGCTGTCTCGATGTATTGCCCTCGATCTGTTTAGAAAGAGTAATACATTTTCTCTTTCATCCAGTCTGGGGGACATTGCTTACCATGGGTTGTGGTGGGGAGCACGGGAGTTGGCACCTAGCTAGTTAACTTTAGCACTGCTGACAGACCCCTCCCCTCTACAATCCCCCTGCCTCTTCCTGTTCAGTTTTTTTTTTTAGGTGCCCATGGAGTCTGGCTTCATTATTTTATTTATTTTTTCTATTTACTTAGACCTTTTTTACTTAAGAAACCTTGGTGGCAGACCTGGGAGTGTTGCTGTTGGACTTCTCCCCTGTTCGGCCTGTGGGCTAAGTATCTGATTTATTTAAACACATATTACTGTATTTGCTCTGACTGCAAAGTGGGCTAGTAGGGGTTATATTGTAGTTCTCCTACTTGCCAAAATATTACATTGTTGTTTATGAGAATAAAAGTACAACTTTTATGTCAGATTAGTTGATTACTTGTTTTTCTCACTGTCTCTCTTTCTCTCAATTTCAATTTAAGTCTGTGTTTGGTGTGCCTTACTTTGTAAAGATGACAGATAAAGGAAAGGGCCATATGGCAAAGTATTTTACATGTTCAAGATATAAGGTTAAATTACCATGTGGGCAGAAGGACCCGTTGGCGCTCTGCTCTGACTGCGAAGGAGGGCTCCTCTCTGCGCAAACCCAGCATATTCCAGCCCCACTGACAAAGGAACCAGCCTGGGTGGCCTCCCTGACAGTTGGTTTCCTCTTTAGCACAGATTATCTCACAATCTACTCAGTTGCGATCTAGTGTGGCAGCCTCTGCGGCTAATAATGCTAGTACACCTCCCGGCTTCCACAGGTTCTATTGGAACGTCTATACCAGGACCTTCCTCTTTGCTTACAGACCAGCCCCCTGTTCCCACAGAACCAGCATGGTCCGCAGCATTTGTAAAAGGTTTGGACAAACTAAACCAGTAACTGGAATCCCCAGACATCCCCCCCCCCCCGCTAAAAGAAAGCGGCTTAGATCCGCTATTCCCCTTATGGTCCTGTCAGATTCTGAGGGCCTTTCAGAGGAGGAAGGGGAAACAAATTTTGATCCTGACCAGGTTCAACCCTTTGGAACAGGAGGAGAACACAAAAAGCCAATTTATTGATGATTTGGTTCTAGCGGTGAGACAGGAGTTGGACCTCCCAGAACCAGAGGATCCTAGTCCTAGAGACAGAAGTCTTTTTAAGAAGGCCAAAAGGAAGGTTATCCGTTTTCCCCCCTCTGTAGAACTCGGAGATATTGCAGAGGGAGCCTGGACACAGCCTGATAAAAAGTTCTCTGTTCCCAGGAGGTTCTCTTCCCTCTATCCATTGCAGGAGGAGGAAGTGGCCCGCTGGGAGGGAATCCCTAAAGTGGATATTCCAGTAGCCCGTTTGGCCCGACACACTTTACTACCGGTCCCGGGCTCAACAACTCTACAGGATGCCACTGATCGCAGAGTGGAATCTCAGCTAAAATCTATATTTGTGGCTGCGGGTTCTTTCTTTAGACCCACATTTGCTTCAGCTTGGGTTGCTAGAGCCATGGAAGCATGGGCAGATCAACTGGCAGAGGCGTTACAGGACTCTGATTTACTTCCCCATGCCTTACATTTGAAAGAGGCATCGGGGTACCTTTATGAGGCGGCCCAGAACACATCGTCTATGTCCTCCTCTATTCAGGCTGCATCTATTTCAGCAAGAAGGTTATGGCTGAAACCCTTGGAGGGAGATTCGGAAACTAAAAAGTCTGTTGAAACCATTCCCTTTTCAGCAGCAGGTTTGTTCGACCCGTAATTGGGGATACTATGATTTCCCAGGCAACAGGGGGCAAAATCACTTCTTTACCTGTATTCTCAAGTGGGAGCCGGACCCCAAGGTTCAGCTCCTTTCATCATCCCTTTAGGGGGACCTCCTTGCCTAGAGGGCAGTTATTTAGAGGTAGACAACCAAATGCTCGAGGCTCCTCTGTCAGGGACAGATCCTCGTTTGCAGTTAGGTGCCAGGCCTCGAAGACTCAGGAGAAGCCTGCGTCCTGATGACCACTCTACTCTCCTGAAGGTGACGCCAGTGGGGGGATGTCTGTCTTTGTTTCAGGAACAGTGGGCAGCGTCACCCCAAGACTCTTGGATTCGGGGCATCATATCAAGGGGGTACATGATAGACCTGCTGGGTCCGGTACCACATTGTTTCTTTGTAACCCCGCTACCCCGAGATCCACCAAGAAGACAGGCATTACAGGCCTGTGTGACTTCTCTTCTTTCACAAAGTCATTTGCAGGGTCCCAGACAACCAGAAGGGAAAAGGGTTTTATTCAAATATTTTTCTGGTGAAGAAGCCGGATGGGTCCTTTCTACCCATTTTAAACCTAAAGAACCTCAATGTGCACTTACGAGTGGACAGATTTCGGATGGAATCCCTGAGGTCGGTAATAAACGGCTTAGAGAAGGATCATTTTATGTCTTCCATAGACATAAAGGATGCATACCTCCACGTCCTCATTTGGAGCGACCATCAGTCTCTCAAGCTTCACAGTGGGGGCCTCCCACTATCCGTTTCGGGCCCTTTCCTTCAGCTTCTCCACAGCTCCGAGGGTCTTCACGAAGATCATGTTGGTGATGGCAGCGTGTCTCCACTCAATAGGAGTTCAGGTCGTGCCTTATTTGGACGATCTGCTCATCAAATCATCCTCAGAGATTTGCTTAAGTCAGCACTTATCCCTCACCTTGGAGGTTCTCGAGAGCCATGGGTTGCTGATAAACTTAAAGAAATCCCAAGTCGTTCCGTGCCAACGCATGGTCTTCCTAGGGCACCAGTCAGCAAAAGGTGTTTCTGCCTGCGGAGAAGATCCGTTCAGTTCGGAGTATAACATCTTAGGTCTTGTCCTCTCCCAGCCCCTCAATTCATTTGAGCATGCGGCTGCTGGCAAAGATGGTGGCCTCCTTCGAGACCATCTTCTTCGGTCGGGCTCATTCTCGGTGCTTCCAAGGGGATCTGTTGACAAAATGGTCAGGATCCCACCCAGGTTTGGATCTCCAGAGGATCTCGCTGTCTCTGGGGGGTGAGAGAATCGCTTCAGTGGTGGCTGAATCAGAATCACATGACGGTGGGCAGATCCTTTGCCCCATGGTCATTAATCATAGCCACAACAGACGCCAGCCTGAGGGGTTGGGGGGCAGTAGTCTTGCACCTCAGGCTCCAGGAGCTCTGGTCAGTTCAGGAATCGGCCTTATCAATCAACACGTTGGAGTTGAAGGTAATTCTTTTAGCTCTCCGGGGGGCCCAGACTCTTCTTCAGGGCCACCCAGTCAGAGTTCAGTCCGACAATGCCACGGCTGTGGCATATGTCAACAGACGGGGAGGAACCAGGAGTGCATCTGCTATGCGAGTAGCAGCTCAGATATTACTTTGGGCAGAACAGTATGTTCCAGCAATCTCGGCGGTGTTCATTCCAGGAATAAAAAATTGTGAGGCCGATTACCTCAGTCGCAATGTGATGATGCCAGGGGAGTGGTCCCTCCACCCGGTAGTTTTTCAGTCTCTAGTTCAGAGGTGGGGGTCTTCCTGATATAGACCTCATGGCCTCCAGACGCAACAAAAAAGTTCACAGGTTTTGCGCAAGGGCAAGAGACCCCTTGGCGGTAGCGGTGGACGTGATGTCCATGTCATGGGAATTCAGGTTGGGTTATCTGTTTCCCCCGATTCCCATGCTTCTTCGAGTGCTCAGCTGAGTGAGGCAAGGCGGTCGGCCGGTGATTTTAGTAGCTCCCTCATGGCCGCGCCAAGTGTGGTACGCGGACATAATCTCCATGGCGGTAGGACAGAGATATCATCTTCCATCGCGAGACGATCTTCTACAAGGTCCCTTCCGTCACCAGAATTGACCTCGGCTCAGTTTAACGGCATGGCTGTTGAAGTCAGCTTCTGGAGAGCTAGGGGTTTTCCCCCAGTGTAGTGAACACAATGCTGCGAGCACGAAAAACGGTTTTGGCTCGCATCTATCATCGCATTTGGCGAGCCTATATTAGATGGTGCGAAAATAAGTCCTGTCACACCATCTTTTCGTCTCCCTCGCTTATTGGCTTTTCTTCAGGGTGGGCTGGAAGCAGGCCTCCGTTTAGGTTCATGAAGAGTTCAGGTTTCGGCGCTTTCAGTTTTCTTTCACCTGAAGTTAGCGTAGTTACCAGACGTCAAGACTTTTTTCTTCAGTGAGTCTTACATGTTCAGCCTCCCTACGTTCCGCCTACAGCACCATGGGATCTTAACCTGGTACTGAATATGCTTAAAGGGCCTCCTTTCGAGCCATTACTTACCGCAGATTTTAGGTGTCTTACCTGGAAGGTCGTCTTTCTTTTAGCAATTGCATCTGCACGTAGGGTTTCGGAATTGGGAGCTCTGTCTTGCAGGGAACCATATCTGTTTTTTCACAAGGACAGAGCGGTACTAAGAACACTCCCTCCTTTCGTTCCAAAAGTAGTTTTGGCTTTCCATTTGAACCAGGAAATTGTAGTTCCGGTCTTCATCTACTACCCATTCGGATCAACAGTCTATGGAAAAGTTAAATGTAGTCAGGGCTCTCCGCATTTATGTCAAAAGAACTTCTCCGATTAGACGTACAGATTCTCTGTTTGTTCTTTATGATTCTAACAAAAGAGGCTGGCCCGCCTCAAAACAGTCCATTGCAAGATGGATTACGGCAACCATTAAGCAAGCTTACATAAAGGCTAACCGTCCTGTGCCAGAGAGACTTACAGCCCATTCTACCAGATCGGTAGGGGCGTCATGGACAGCGAGAAATGGGGCTTCTGCAGACCAGCTTTGCAGAGCAGCCACCTGGTCCTCTGTCCACACCTTTACAATATTCGCTCTTAGTGCTTTACAAGCGGGGCTTTCAGAGTGGTCCCACCCTTAGGGGGCTGCTTTAGAACGTCCCCATGGTAAGCAGTGTCCCCCAGAATTGATGAAAGAGAAAAGAGGATTTTTGTACTTACGTTAAATCCGTTTCTCTAATTCCGTCCGGGGAACAATGCGATCCCTCCCTTCTGCTTTTCCTCTGTCTGCTCTTGTTTGTTTGGCCTTTTCTCCTTGGGCTTTTTAATTAACTGAACAGGGAGATTGTAGAGGGGAGGGGTCTGTCAGCAGTGCTAAAGTTAACTAGCTAGGTGCCAACTCCCGTGCCCCCCTCCATAATTCATGGTAAGCAGTGTCCCCCAGACGGAATCAGAGAAACGGATTTAACATAAGTACAAAAATCCTCTCTTTTTTTCTTCCTTTAAAGTGCTGATGAGACAAAATAGGAACGTGCCAAATCATGCAGCCTTTTAAAACACTTTTCCATTATTCTGTCCATTGGATTCTTTAGCAGACCCTACTATTTTAGAGGAATGCTAGTTGTAGACAAATTAGTGGGTACAACTGTATTCACTTTTGGGATTGCGTCACACTGAACTGCTTGACTTTCAAGAAAAGGATACATCTGTTAGTGTCCTGTGATTGGACTGATTTTTATTTGGTTGCATCCCCATAGCTTTATTAATATGTTCCAGAACCACCTCCAGTACTTCTGTATGCTGAGACATTTCAAATCCTGTGAAAGGAATCAATAGTAAGTCCCCAAAGAATAAAAACAAGCTCTCTATTCTTTCACTGCCTACCCAGCTGAAAGAGACGGGGAAAAGACCTAGGGAGAAGGTGTCGCACTATATACAGTCAATGTTTTTTTTTCCTTTTTCTGTTCTCTGCTCAGCTAGCAAGGGTGCAGAGAAGGCTTCCAAATACCTTTTTTTGTTCATGGTGCAGGCCATTTCGAAACGATCATGGAAGTAATTGTACCGCTGTATTACCTGTTATGTTAATGCCATCCTGCGTTGGCATTAACAAAATAAAGTATTAAAAATGTCTTTATTGTTAGAATAAAACATTTTTTTATGCTGCAATGCATAGAAAGGGGCACCAAATCAATAAATATAACCCCTGCTGGTGATAACTGGCTATTTACATTTTTGCTGTAATATTTAATAAATAGACCCCTTAGTCTCACCTTTCATCCATATTATCACTACTATGGTATAAATATCATTGTTCATGATGAATATCAGTGTTAACTCTGCCTGGCTCATCTGATTCCATTGAGGAAAGTGTAAGAACTGTATCTGCAATATCCATTAGTATGCTTATTAAATTCCACTAATACTCCGTTCACACTGGCTGAAAAATCTGGATTATTGACGGGGCTTGCCCCGACGTCCCGGATCTAGGGTGAGTGTGAACGGGTCCCATGCATCTACCTGGTTCGTATGAGCTGTGAATTATCCCCGGGTCTTTTGCAGGGTTATTCCTTGGTCCGACCCAAGTAGATGCCAGTCTGAACGGTGAGACCTGGGTTTTTCACCCCGGGTCTCGCCGACAATTTTTAAAGTAAGATAAATAATAAATGAATATTAAAAAGAAAAGGCCATTTACCATATAATAGACGGGTAGTATTTCTTCACACTGAATGTCCGACAGCTACAGGAATAAATTGCGTCGCTTCTAATAGCCAGGGTGAAAATTGTGCTTTTAAAGCGGCAACAGCGGACCCTACGCCTGGATTACATTATACAGGCGGCGGATTTGTTATTGCCACTTTAAAAGCATAATTTTCACTCTGGCTATTAGAAGTGACAATTTATTCCTGTAGCTGCTGGACATTAAGGAAATACTACCTGTCTATTAAAAGGTAATTTGACTTTTTTTTTTTTAAGACTTTTATTCATTGCCGACCCGGGAATTTGCCAGAGTGGGAGATTGTCACCTGGCAACATCCCGGATTGGCAATGTGAAAAGGGTATTACTTTCTATGATGGTGATAGTAAGTCTGCTTACAGAGATCACAATAGCGCTGCTCCTCTAATGGATCACTGTAAGAGGACTGCGGGGTCAGCTGGAGTCAGAGGGCTGCAAGAAGTGGGGACATGAGAAACATTGGCAGAGTCTCTCTGGAGCAGGTTGATGTGTTCATCAGTGGGGGTGGGGCTTCTACGGCACATCTCTGTGACTGCCTGTAGCACTGTGCGTGTAAAGTAGAGATGCTCACTGACCCCCGTGTTTTGGATCTGGATTACCGTCGTGTTTTGGTTTTGCCAAACAGTCTTTGCGTGTTTTGGTTTTGTTTTGCTATTTTGTTCAAAAATCCATGTGTTTAGTCATAAAAGAACCAAATTTAGTGCTCCGCCTGTTTCTTGGATAAGTAATGTAATTGTAAAGCTAATAAATTATCCAAAAAAACAGTTTAATTCCTGGTAGGCCTTCATTTGTTCTACACACAAACCAGATTGTCTTCCTCTCCATCTATGCATATTGGCAATGCAGCCATCGTCTTTGGATGTATATTGCACCCTACACTTATAGTTAAATATGTAAAGAAATGGACAAAGGCAGTTTGGTGTCTGTCTCTCTAGGCCCCCTCCACTTGTATAAAATACCAAAAATTCAGCCGTTATAGACTGTACAATATTAATAGAAATGGAAAAAGCCATTTTGGGGTCACTGTGTGTGACACCCTACCCTTAAGGATAAATTGGCCACACAGCAGCCTTTCAAGACGGTACGTGAAATGGAAATGCCCCAAGTCCCTTTCCTCTTTGGGGGTAGATTGCACCCTACACTTACATAGAAAGTTTTAAAAAGATGTTATCGTCATCATCTTGAGCTTCATCCTCACACTCAGTGTGTACGTCATCACAGACTATCAAATCATCGCCGCTTGAATCCGCCATTAGAGAACAGTCAGTGCTTGGATGTCTTGGATGGTGAAGGCCTTCCTCGTGGAAGATGTAGTTCGTTTTTATAAACATTTTTTCAACATTTTTGGGAATTTACCTTCTATGGCGATCACTGACTAAGTTCACTGCTGTGCTGAACACTCGTTCAGAGTACACACTGGAGGGTGGGCAGCTTAAGTATTGCAAAGCAAGTTTGTACATGGGTTTCCAAATTGCCTGCTTTTCTTCCCAGTAAGGAAAGGGACTGTCTGACATTACCATATCAATTACCTCTTGAAAATAATCCTCCACCATCCTTTGCATGTTAATACTCATATTGGATGGAGTTATGGGCAAGGTCAAACATTTTTTTGTAAAATCCTTCAAACCAGCCCAGATGTTAAACTGTTCTGGTCTGCCCTCTGCGTCTTCCCTTCTGTTTTGAAAATTAAATTTTTTTACGAGCAGCAGCTGCTTGAGAAACTGAAGGAGGCCACGTCGGCAAGCTAAGGCCCAGTTCAGCGGACAACTTGCTGAGCAATAGCTCCTTGCAAAATTTCACATCTCGTTCATTTTGAAGCAAAGACTCAATGTAGGTCTTTTAAACCTTGGATCAAGCACATTGGCCAAAACGTACTGATCCGAGCTCAAGATCTTAACTCAAGGATCATTGTGAAGCAAATTAAGTACTTGATTGACAAGGCCAGCATACTTTGAGAAACTGAAGGAGGAGATGAAAGCAAGCAATTCCGCAATCTGCTTTTCCAATAGTCTAATTAAAGGAATGACTTGGCTCAAACTAGTAGAATCTACTCACTTCACAACTTTAAATGGTTTCAGCACCTTGCACAGCACTGAAAGGATTCCCCACTGTGCAAGAGTGAAATAAATCCTCATTAGCGCCCTCGTCGCCTACACAAATCTCCCCCTCATCTTCTATTTCCAAAGTGGCGTCCTCAATTTGTGTATCGCCTGCTACACTCGGGCTGTTCAGGCACACATCAGCAGAACTGCTGAAAGGGCCCTTCTTTATGGGTACACTGTCACTAACAGAATGCTCACGATTAGACATTCCATTGTTGGATGGACTCTCCACAGGTATTGGTGTCATTTCTGATTTCAGAGCAAACATTATCCTCTAATGCCTTACTGTTATCTTGCAGCTCTGCTTTGACGCGTAACAGTAGTTGTGCACCACTTGTAGGCTCGGTAACATTTTTGGATCTGCCACTAATAGAGAAAGGCGAAGGCCTCATTCTCTCTTTGCCACTGCGTGTGTAGAATGGCATGTTGGCAATTTTTTTTTTATCGGCACTTAACTTTTCCTCAGTTACACTTTTTCCTTTCAACACGGTAAAAAAAATTGGGATTTTTTTTGACTGACTTCAAAGGACTTTGTAGTTTCACATCACCTTTCCCAGATGATGTACTGAGAACACTACCATCAGGACTGGTGACAAAACCTGGTTGCTGATTCTGCTCATATGTGGACTGCTTTGAATCCATTATGAGCCCAAAGCACTTGCAGTGCTACAAATTGTTTTAGATACTGCTGACAAATGACTTGACAGCCAGAAAAAATAATGCAAAATAATGGGGAACACCCCAAAAGCACTTGGAGTGCCAAAAACTGCAGAAAAAAACCCTCCTTACAACTGGTATTAATAGTAATATGGTATTGTATGCAAACAATGTGTCCAATTACTGCTCTGTTCCTGCGCTGATATAGCCAGTGTGACCTAACCCTGCTTTCTCCCTCTGTCAAATGGCGATGGATTGCTGTAGAGGCTGTTATTTATTGTTTTAAAAATCTCCCGAGAACAGAGCTCAGAAATACGAATACGTGAGGATGACGTTTTGCCTTGATTTCGATTCCGAATGGGCGGGAGAGTACCGAGCATACTCTGCTCGGTACTCGGATAGGCTAAATTCGGATCTCGGGGAACCGAGCCCGCCCATCTCTAGTTGGAGTTTCAGAAACTAACTTGGATCCTGTATTACTTTATAACAATGATTGTACAGTGTTCTGTGAAACGTAATGCACCTCTGCTTCTTATCTCTAAAATATAACCTGTGACAACTGAAGACTACTGTATTCAGCATCGAGTTGTTGTGACACTAATTAGTGATAGGGGATATATGAACAACCCCACTCTGCCCTCTCAGAAGCAAATGTTGCTCAGCATGTGATTTACATCATAAACATTACTTTATTTTTGCATCTATACATCTTCTTTCAGCTAGAAATATCGATCGATCAGGTGATACCTTTTACAGACACTTGCTATCCTCAATCACTAGTGAGAGGGAAAATTTATAAGCAGGAACAGGTATGGAAAGGCAGGAGCACAGAGGGTAAGGGAGAGAGAAGCAGGGGATGAGGCACAGAGAAGAGCAGATGGGGAATGAGAGAGGGGGTTATCTGGGATGAAGTTAGGGGTGTATCGAGTGTCTACAGACATAGGAAACAGATAAGGGAAAAGATACTGGACACATGGGAGCCATAAGTAAGAGGTACACAAACACAGGGGAGACATTAAGGAAGGTTGTAGTAACACAAAAGACATGGAGGAGAAGTGGGTGCTCAAGTAGGTGGTGAACACAGGTCTGATAGCCTTATATCATTTAATATGTTCTATATTTAACTATGTAGTGTTGAAAATAATCTAAAATTACAATTTCACACTAGCAAAATCCCTAAAACTTCTAGGGGCAAAGACCCTGGCCATTCTCCAATATATTTGTGTATGTCTGTGTATAATGTCCAATTAATTCAACGCCTGCAGTTAACCCTCTGCTCCACATCTGCAGTCTATATTGGTGAGAAGAGCTGTTTGGAGTAGACTGCTAGTACGGGTAGGACAGTGCTCCTTTGCACAGTATTTCCATACTGCGCATGCTTTCTATTTATCAGTCTTTGAGCAAATCTGGGGGAGGGTGGAGAAATGTTGTTTCTGTTAAGGCTTTGAAAAGCCTGTACGTAAAAGAAGACTCATCACAGTAGTGATAGGATAATTCCTTGGTAATTCTTTGTAACATTGTATTTGCAGATGAGGGAACACATGGTCAGAAATCTTACTTATAGTTTTGTTGCTTCTGTTTTGCTAGAGACAGCTGACAGTGATAATTTATATTTACAGGATTCTTCTCTTGAAAAACAGAGGAAAAGTTCTCGTCGAGTGAGCTTTGCTGAAGAGCCCATACGGTAAAGTATAAAGTTTTGAAAGCTTTAGTGTTTCACATACACAGTCGTCTGTATCTGTAGGTCATCGGTATTCAAAAATAGGTGAACTCCCTTTCTTCATCCAGAGTGGCAGTTTGTTTTGTTTATAGTTGGTGAATGCATAAAGCTGTTTTAAACTTATGTATTTCTATCTGATTTACCAGATAAATATTGGTGACACACAAAATTAATAGGAAGTAAAATCAATGGTTTCTTTTTGTCCACGACAGAGTTTTCACTCCAGAGCTACAAGCAACTGCACCAGCTGATACTGAGAAAGGAGGTAATTGTGCCTGCTTTCAAGTGTTTTTGGCATGTAGTAGAGTTGAATTGTTCTGTACCTTTGAATGCAAGGCCAGTGGTTTATGATTTTAATGTTGCCAAACCTGGGGAGTTTATGCTATGTATAAAAATTGTGATTAACTCCTATATTGCCTTAGTGAAACCCACAGTTTGCAATCTGGCCGCTTATTCTGGAAGCAGGCTTCCATAACTGGATACATGCAGAGTATCAAATTGGACCCAGGACCTAATAGAACTATAATACGTAGCCTGTGCAGTGCCAAGGATCTGTGTAGACGTAGGGGATGGTAAATTTTAGGTTAATATCACATCTTCTCAAGCGCAGTGCCTCCACCGGAGTCATATTCTCTTTGGAGCTACAGATCTTGGCAAGGTCTGCTAGTGGGTTTGACTTGGAAACCCTCTTTTCAACTCACTATAAATGACTGGTGATGACTTGCGCACACGTACACCAGGAAAGGGAGAAAAGTAATTTGGCACACAATAATTAAGAATAAGGGAAAAGGAGTCTGTTCTTGACAGCAATAAAGTGGCTGAGATCAATGTAACTATGATATGTACCTATATGATAAACAATAGTAAAGTCTTGGTGCAAAAGAGTAACTGAACAACATCGCAGTGAAGAATGCATTTAATGATAACACTTCAGCAATGGCAGTACTCTCAATGGCATAAATTAGTACAAACCGCAATATGACCATATATGTGTCTACCACTCCATATGGTGGATTTATGCACAGAAAGTCTGCTAAACTTTGTCTGCTTTGTTAAAGAAACACCTCTCTCCTAATATGGCAGCCTGCTGCAAAGGAGTAAAAGAAAGCAAGATTGACTTAAGTTAAGTATAAACACACTAGTTATTTCATGATTATTCAGCTTGGCAGCAATGCACAGCGTTTGTTGAAAAGCCAGTAAAATCACTATCTGGCATTAATACTTTGTAAAGTGTTTCTTGGACAGAACAATTCTGCCAGTATTCCTGTATAAATATTTCTGGTTAGCCAAACAAACATAATGAAATCTAAGTTGAACTAATGGCAAAATATATTCAAGGACAAGTTCTCTGAAGACACTGTCAAAGCTAATAAAAAATGTTCTGTTATTGCTGCAGGAGATGAATTGTTAAAACTTTGATAAATCACAACTAGGATACTCTCCGATTTATCCAGGATTTACACAAACTAGAAAGTTACTGTCTAAACAAAGGTAAAAATATGTATTGTATTTATTTGCAATACTCTTAAGCAATCCCCATATTGCCACAGCAGCACCACAGTAAAATCAAAGAAGGCTAAATACATAACCCACTTCTGGCGGGCAGTTCTACTAGCTGTATCGCAATTCACAAATCCTAAACACATTCCATCAAACGGCAGTCCCAATCCGATATATATCAGTCTCTATATGAAACACAATATGGATTGCATTAAAAGTTGAAATGTTCTGTATACTTGCAGATTGAATACTTTTATATTGTGACTATCTATTTTTTAATCTGGGATTTGCTCCTTTTGGGGTATATCTTCTTTCCATTAATGTGCTCAGTAGGAGAATCTATGTTAAATCATAAAAACAAACATTTTTATATGTTGTGCATGTCTGTTCTATTTAAAGCATTAAAACAGTATGCACTTACTTTGAGGTAGAATACCAAAGATTATTTTGCAAATTGTGTCAACACTGTCCCAATCGAGCATCCTGGGTGTGTGATTGGCATTACATTTATGAGCTCTTCATATGCCATCATGTCCCTATTAGAATGAGAACATCCCTTATTGAAAATTGTTGTTGAAACTGAAGTCAGATGTTGTAGCTTTACAAGTCTTTTACTCTGACGGCTAATCATTTGCTGTGTCTATCTGTATTCCCAGAAATTGCAATTCCTTAGAAGGCACAAGGTGACTCTTGACTGTATTTATGATCCAAGAAAAGAGATTACTTTGACTATTTTGGTTCAGTCACTGTGTTCTGACTTCCATATTACCAGAATATTGTCCATATAAGGCAAAACTACAATTCCCTGAGTCATGAGAGCAGCCATAAGAATTACAAGAAGCTGTGTAAAGGTTCTGGGAGGTTTTGATAGATCAAATTGCAGACAGATAAACGGGAAGTGCCATCCTAGGCTGAAGAATTTAAGAAAATGATGGTGCTGTGGTACAATTGTAATGTGCTGATAAGTATACTGTAAATCTATTCATGTAAGAGAATGTTTACAGTCTCCATAAGGAAATATTCTGCATGTGCAAGTTAATTGAGTGTTTACAGATCGAAAATTGTCGAAACCCTCCTGACTGCTTTTCTACCAGAAGGCGTTTGGAGTAAAAGCTGGTGCCTCTCTGAGCAGATGGTACTAGAGAAATTAGCTGTTTCTCCATAAGTGTCTGTAAACTGTTACATAATGCCGCCATTTGCACAAGTAAATGACCAGGTTTGTGTTGTCATAAAAACACTTTCTTTGGGTACCACTCGAATGTCTGTCTTGTTCATTGTAATGTCCCAAACCCTGTGATCTTTTGTTGTGAGTGTCCAGGCCTCTGCATACCTCACAATCCTGCCAGCCATTAAACCTGCTGTAGTTTGTACCAGGAATTCTGAGTTTTTCAGTCATCTTCCATCCTTTTCTCTAAAGGAATAAAAGGGCCACTTGGATGCATTTGCCATATACTGTCCACATGCTGTTTCCCAGGACAATAAGTTCAGGCCTCTTTAAAATGGCAAAGAAGCAGCAGAAAATGAATCTTCTACAATCCAGTTGCAGATGGATTAATTTACCTTCTGTGGCTTTTCAAAATCATTTTATCCAGTTTGTCACTGATACCCCCCCCCCCCCCCAAAAAAAAAAACAACCTTACAATCGCTAAACTACGCTTCCTTTTGTAGACTGTCGATTTGCCGCCAAGGGACGTAGCCAAAGGGCACTTAGCCACCACTATTGAAAGCTAAGCTTCTGGATGAAATTATCGTATCCAGTGATGCCTCACAATCCATTCCTATTTTCAGGATTCCCATTCTCTTTAGCAAGTGTTTAATATATATTAGTAATCTGTATAAGAACATTCAAGAAAATAGAAGTAAATATAAAATATATATATTTCATAGCTTTACTTTTTTGTATTTTAACAGATCATGGCTCAAGTGATTCATGCAATGAGTAAGTATGATTTGGTAAAGCTTTGTCTATTTTATGTGAATATTTTTTTTTATTTTCTGCTTTATAGCTTCTGGGATTTGTTGCAAATTATAAGGATATATTAGAAGCCAACAAGGAGTTTGACCATATAAGGACGACTTTTTTTTCTCGCTGTGCAAATGGCGGTCCAATTTCATCAAATGCAAATAAATTGTCAGATCATGGCAATTCTTCTACAAATCTTCTACATGTGTGTGTCTGGCATAATTCTGTACTACCTCTGTAAAATCACTTGCATTATGTATTTTTGTTTAAGCTTGATTGCATGCACAGATTAGATAATGTTAATCCCTATGTATAAATGTGTTTTGAAGTTGTGCTTTGAACAAACTGAATTGTAGTAGAAAATCCAATGAAAGTGTGTCTTAACCTTGCATCACTAATATAGTCTTACACAGTGTCCCTCATTTAAATATTTTGGTATGAATGCTGTATGGAAATGGACACATGCATCACAAAAAATTAGCAATTGAATGTTCAGGCATACTTGAGAATTAGTATCATACAGCTGTATGATACTAATTCTCAAGTATGCCTGAACATTCAATTTGGTAAAACTTGTAAAATGGATTTTAAATTTTAACATTCTAAATTAATTTCTCTACCTTTTCTCCTGAAATTTTAAATTCTACTTAGAATTCTGAATACTCTCTATGTTCTTCTTTATTCCCAGCAAAAGTAGTAAATGTGAGATCACTGGTAAGCCTAAGTATCTTCTCTTAACATACTCTTGAATATTCTCTTAATATACTGATAACTAATGAAAGTTCATATATTTTACATTGGTTTTAGGAATAGACACACTGCTTCATGGACCTCTTCAAGTTCCGGTTCACCAGGCACAGGTATATGAGCTATTTTTCTTTTATATTCTAAATTGTGTTAATTTACTATGCTGTTGCCACAGTGAATAATGTGATGTTTATCTCTGTAGTGATACTGGCTGGCAGTGGTGTGAGGAGTCTTACTGTTTGCGAAGCCAATCCTGGGACCCTCTGTGCATGCTTAAACCAGTATGACACCTCAGGGATGTGCTTCTGGTCCCAAATTCTACAAAAAATATATTTGTTATAAAGGAAAAAAATTAAAAACGGTTTTTAAACCAATTTAAAAAAAGAAAGTTTTATTTTAATAAAGCAAAATTATAAGCTTGCGAGCAGGGCCTTATCACCTCTTTGTCTGTTTTACTCAGTTTGTTTATTAGTTTACTATGTTTGTCCCCAATTGTAAAGGGCTTCGGAATGTGTTGGCGCTTTATAAATAGATGATGATGGGCAGCCCCTGCTAGCTCCTTCCTAAGTAGGTGTTGGCAATAAGAGGATAAAAGCGGTTATTTTACTGCTGTGGTCCTTGAGAAATAGGCTTCCCCATGCAAAGCATTGCAGGAGGAGGGCGATTTAAATAAGGAAAAATACCCATTCTGCTGGATTTAGGGCTTATCTCCATTTAATAAGTAGACCCATTGTATGGTGTATTCATGCATATTTCCATACCTTCCAAAATTATTAATTTTACTGGGGAGAAAAAAATAGCCTACTCCATTGATTCCCCCCCCCCCCCCCCACTTTACCCATGATTTTTCCATAGCAATAACCTGGCCTGAAATAAATAATTGTTAGAAGCAGTGCATTAGAAAGTGGTAAAATAGTAGCAAAGTTTTTATGTAATTGAGGATCTATACATTTGTGTGCCAACAGCCTCAATTTGCACCAGACAGTCATGTGTCTGAATGGGGTGTGACCGTGCTCATATTGGGTTCGTTTTGGACATATTAGTTGGCCAATTATATTCTGATTTTCCAATTAGGAATGTTGGGAGATGTGGAAGTATTGATTAACAGACTACATACGTGTGACTGATCTGTCCCTTTGTGTTTGTGGGTATTAAACGGTTAGTTTTCACATGCATATTTTGTCAATTTGTGATAGGTTTTTATGCTTTACTATGCGCTTTAAATTTTCTTTTGAGTTCTAGTTAATTATGAAATGGATCTGCTTTCTCAGTGAGCCTGCTCTAATTTGGTATTTTCTTATTACATAGTGGAATTATGTAGCCTGCACTAAAGACAGGACCGTTGTATTCTCTTCTGATGATATGGATATGACAACAAGTAACACTGTAGCCATTGATGGGCTTATTGAGGCAAAACCAAAGAAGATAGATACTGGTTTATTTTTGTCAAGCTTAAAATCTCAAAGCGAAGAATCAACCAGCAACGTAAATTTACCATTTTCCATTAGTGGTCAAAAGCATACAGGTGTTCAGTTTATGACCGACTCTTCATTTCCGTCAAAAATAAAGTTTGCCGACTTCTTAGCGAGTTTGGGAAATGAAAAAACAAACACTACCTGGCTAGATGGTGCAGACAAAGAGAACATTTTCCCTTGTGTTCCTAAAGAAAATATTTCTGACAAGAAGAGCATGCCTCCATTTTGCCTCCACACCCTGGAGAATACAGGAAATGTAACACATGTGTCTGTTAATGTTTCTCATGGTGAAAACGAACGACCAAGCAAATCTGTTAATTACAATGAACATCCTTGCGCAAGCATACCTCAAGGCAGTGCCTATGAAATCAAGAGAAAAGAGTCTTCTAAGCAGGAGGAGTTGCCTGGTAAGCCTACTTCTCAATTAAATCTGTCCTCTGCAAATTCAGTATCTTACCTTAGGCAAGATAAAACGTTAGCCATTGATGGGCTTATTGAGGCAAAACCAAAGAAGATAGATACCGGTTTATTTTTGTCAAGCTTAAAATCTCAAAGCGAAGAATCAACCAGCAACGTAAATTTACCATTTTCCATTAGTGGTCAAAAGCATACAGGTGTTCAGTTTGTGACCGACTCTTCATTTCCGTCAAAAATAAAGTTTGCCGACTTCTTAGCGAATTTGGGAAATGAAAAAACAAACACTACCTGGCTAGATGGTGCAGACAAAGAGAACATTTTCCCTTGTGTTCCTAAAGAAAATATTTCTGACAAGAAGAGCATGCCTCCATTTTGCCTCCACACTCTAAAGAATACAGGAAATGTAACACATGTGTCTGTTAATGTTTCTCATGGTGAAAACGGACAACCAAGCAAATCTGTTAATTACAATGAACATCCGTGCGCAAGCATACCTCAAGGCAGTGCCTATGAAATCAAGAGAAAAGAGTCTTCTAAGCAGGAGGAGTTACCTGGTAAGCCTACTTCTCAATTAAATCTGTCATCTGCAAATTCAGTATCTGACCTTAGGCAAGATAAAACTTTTATGCAGAATTCTAAACTTAAATCTGTAGAAAAATGTGGCACAAATAACACAAGGTCTAATAATACATTTGTATCTTGTACTTCAGCTGAGAATCAGCCTCCTGACTACACTGAAAGAACAGTTTTGTTTACATGTGACCAGGATGATATGGAATTGACCACATCTCACACCATTGCAATTGATGGAAAATTTTTGAAAGATTCAAGCAAGACTAGTATTAAAAATCCTATTCCAAAGGACAAACAATCACATTGTGGTGGTTTAAGATTATCTTCTGTTTCTAATAAAACAGGTTTCTTCTCGACTGACGGTGATGGCATGGAGCTGACACGAAACCACACAATTTGTATTGATCAGAAACCTTTGAATGAATATAAAAGTAATATTTCATCAGATATTCAGAAAAAGGAAGTTTCGGTTTTTAGAAGTGGCCAAAGTGAAATGAATATAGATCTGTACATTGGTGAGAAAGAAGTGGAAAATCTGAGGCATCGAGGCTCGGTCAATGTAATGACTAGTGTTCAACACAAATCCATGTTCAACTCTCCTAAATCCGATTACAACGAAATGATAGGGGCTGAAGTTAAAGATTTTAAAACGCATCCCACAAGTGCAGCTGAAATCAATAAGACTTTTTTTTTAGATGGCCAGGAAACCATAGACCGTTATGCTATCGACAATGAAACTCCATGTACAGGAATGCAATCTAACATTTGCGTTACTGATAACAAGTCTGACTTTAGTTCTTCTATTACCATATGTCAGACTGACATTAACATAGTTCCTGGATCTAAGATACAAGAGGGCAATGGTTTTGCAACGACGCAAGCTATTATAGATAACAAACTGAATGATCTAAGCAGATCTGAGTTTGTGTTACCAGACATTTGTATGAGTATTACAGCTGAACTACCATGTGAAAGGACGAGTGGGACACTAAATAGAGCCTTTCCAGATAATACAGTTTTTTTCCCACCTCATCACAATGACATGGATATAACTCATTCAAATACTATTGCTATCAAAAATGAATTTTTATGTGGAGATTCCAAAATGAATAAAGCCATTCCTTGTATGTCCTTTGCATTGCAGAGCTCATTTCCAGATAAAACTGTTGTGTTTGAAGATGATATGGAACTTACAAAAAGCCATACAATGATTATTGATGGGAAAAAGCCAATTGAGTTGCATAATCAATCCACCTCTATCAAAACAATGACTCGTACTACTTCTGGACCAGATGAAATGGATATTACAAAGTCAAATACTATTTTTTTTTATAATGAAGTAGCAAATGAGATGGCTAAGGGTCATCTCCACATCAATAAAAAAGCATCTAGGAGATCCTGTGCTTCTCATGATGAATCTGTGCATCAAGGAGATGATATGGAGATGACAAATATTAATGTCTGTCAACCTTTTACTGATGAAAAAGTACACTCTTGGGAAAAGGGAAGTATGTTTTTTGGATCTTCTGACGATAAAACATTGTGTCCATGTGACAAGGATGACATGGATATAACTAGAACACATAATGTAGTTATTGAAAACAATGTTGCTATTCATTGTGCAGCTGTAAATGTTATGGGTGATCAAAAAATAATCAAAACTCATAAAAGGCCACTCAGTGAGGGTAAACTACATAATCTGCCTGTTACATTGAAGAGTTGTACTAGTCGTATGGATTTAGAGCAAGCCGACATGGATTTCACAGAATCAAATACAGTTGTTAATGCTAACATACCGGAAAATAAAATACCTTACCGTGACTTACAGCTACCTTTTATATCTAAAGGTGTGCCAATCTCCCAGAGGCCTACAGTTTCTGATGATAAAACTGTACATGAAGTTGGGGATCTGGAGTTGACAAATGCAAATAATGGACTTTCATCCAGTGAGGCAAAGACACAAGCTATAGAGAAGACCACAAGACTATTTATGGCTTCCCAAGATAAGTCTTTAATGTTTTCATGTGACCAGAATAATATGGATATGACCAGGTCGCACACTATTACCATTGAAAGCATGAAGGGTAAATTGAGAGATGATTTGCAAATGAATCCTATGTCAAGTATAAACGTACTTACAGAGTTGGAAAATACTATGGAGCTTACAAAAAGCCACACAATTGTTATTGATAGAGATAATCCAGTTCAGGTGTCCAATAATTCTACTTCTGTTAATAGCATGTTTTCCAAAAATGTTGGCATGGACATTTCAAAGTCAAATACTGTCTTTATTGATCACCTATCGGATAACCTACCAAATAAAGATGTTAATGTTTCAGACAATCAGCCTAAAAGAAAAAGTGCTTATCACCAGGAATCTTTTGGTACTAATGATGAAACTATACTTGTAGTTTGTAATATGGAGGACACCAACGCAAACTTTAATTTAGTAATCGCTGAGGAAGAGAGTCTTGTATGTAAGGCTTCACTTGATAAAACTATATGTAACCAAGTGGATATGGAAATAACAAGGTCTCATACTGTTGCAATTGAAGGGAAAAACTTGCATGAAGAGAGTTGTGCTCCTGTACATAAAACAATGTCTTCATGTAATCATGTCTGTACTTGTAATACAACTGATTGTGTGTGTGAGGAAATGGATTTAAATGGGTCTTGCACAACAAAAATTGAATCCACCCAATCTAAAGAAGCACCTTCTCTATTTATGACTAAAATCGTCAGAAACCAAGCTTTGAACTCGTCTCCAACTTCAAAGGACACATCAGTTAAACTTACAGCAAATGATGGAGAAAAGGAATTAAAGTTTCAAGGAAAAGACATTTTTACAGCAGACAAAGACAAACCTATCCACCCCAATGATGAAACCGTATTTCAAAGTGAGCAAGATACTATGGACAGCACAATAGCCCACACTGCTGTTGTAGAAGTTAATATGTTAGAGGAGCCTAATTACCAGGGTCCAAACCTTGGCATATGTTCAAGAAATGGGGAGAGACTTAGGATGGACAATGTAAAAATATCAAACTTCATAACCGAGGGACAAGGAAAATGTGAAAACATAATAGAAACATCTATGGAAAAGCTAGAGCAACCTGAAAGAAAAAGTATTTCAAGGTCCACATCTTTGTCATCGAAGACTGTAATGTTTCTAGAGGATTTGGGAACCATGGACCTCACACAAATCCATACTATACCAACGGAAGGAGTGTCGGGAAAAACGTTTGGCTCTACTGGTACAGATAGAACATGTGTGTCTGGTACAGATAGAACATGTGTGTTTTCAGAAGAGGAGATGGATAATACTAAATGTAATACAGTTTTTATTGACCAGAAGGGCGATGAGGATAGTACATTTAGAAATAACCATTTGAGGACTACAACTAGTAATTTGACTTGTATCTCCAATAAAGAAAGTGCGGAAGAAAATAAAGTTTCTGGTGACAAAACAGTCATTTTTGATGATACTGAGTGTATTCATGCTGATTTCAAATATAAAAGCTACCCCTTAGATATGTGTACTGAAAACTTTACATTGAGGATTGCTGGTGACTGTAAACCTATTGATACCAGTTCACTGAATTCTGACATCTGCAGTCTTCCTTGTGAGCCAGCTATAGTTGATCATGTCCCCATCATACAATCTGAATCTTCAGTCCCTCAAAGAAATCCAGAAGCATTACAAAAAACTAAATTAACTGCAAAAAGAGTGTCTTTCCATTTTCCTGAAATGAACTGTATGATTAGGGATGATAATTTGAAGCCGAACACTATAAATACAATGCCAAATCAAGAAGAGCAGTTTTCTTTTGTCCCAAATGAGCATTCAGCCAACAGTTCGGTTGAGCCTGAAAACATACCTGCAGTTACTACAGCTAAAATCTTTGGTAATGCAGATTTTACCAATCAAGCATTAATTCAATCTAAGATGGAGAATAATCTAAATTTGAAAGATGTAAACAACTTGCTTAAAAGGGGCCCTGATAAATCCATTAAAACAAGTGGTATTGAAGGAATCTCTAATGTGGAAGACAAAAATAGAAGAAGCAGCATTGCTGATATCCAATTACAGATCAAGAGTTTGACACAGAGCACAAAAACCTCAAACTATCACAATGCTCCTGTCTCATGCCTTATTGAACAGCTGCCCACTACATCACAGGCTTCATATCTTCCATTTACAAATTATATACCTGAACAGGTTTTGTTGAATGGGAAGTTTTCCAGCACAGTACCCATTCAGGACCAGGAAAATAATCCTATTGCAGAAAAAGGTGCAGCCATTACAATAGAAACCTGTTTACCTAATAGGCTGTCCGTCAAGATTTTTCAACCTAGGTTACCCAAAAGACATTCAAGCACAAATAACCTGCAGGAGCCAATTTCCTCTTCTGTTCTTGAAGTACAATCCCAGCCAACATCCAGGACGCTTTTCAAGGCTTTAGTTGCTAGTGATGATGCTCAGTGTATAGATGAAGAAATGCTTCCTGCTTGTCCAAATGACCAAGAAATAAATAATCTATTTCACTATGATGTGCCAGAAGGTGCTTGGGAGGAGTTATGTAAAAAAGAGGCTTTGCACAAAAACTTAAGCAAATGTGCTTCTCAACCTGAAGAGACAAAGAATGGTCAAAAGAGAATTCGGGAAGCAGAGGATGATGCAGAAATTCGGACAGAAAAGAAAGCCAGGCAGAATGAGGACAAATCAGACAAAGATGAACAGGTGGGTGTGATACTTTGTGGATTATTTACCATTTGCATACTTAATAACTTTGGTCAAACGAAATGTCAGCTTGATTAATTTGCTAGATATGAAGCCCTTGCTGTTAATTTAAACAGGTAGCCAGGGTCGTGTATCCAACTTGCCGTATTTCATTAGGAACCTGAGATTGATTACGCAATGGCCATATATCCATGAGCCACAGGTTCCTAGTGAATTGATGAGCAGCATGATTATGAATATTTACCCCATGAATCTGCTCCCTCCACTTTGTGTAAAATAGGTGTTGGGAGCACTTTAAGAAGCTGTTGGACTTAGACTATTGTCTTCACTTTGCCCCACCCCTGGCACATTTTGCCTATGTGATTCAGACTCCAGTAGTCTTAAATACTTGTAACCATTTAGTATTATCTTTAATTTACTCCTCTATTTTTTGTAATAAAGATAAACCTATTTTTTATTTTTTATTTTTTAATAAATGGTCTGCTTGTATTTTCATGTGTTAATGTATGTTTTACCTAGATATCTGTAGCTTTTAAACATCCAGACAAATGTTCTAGAAGTGATTATTCATCTCATGCAAGTAAAACCATGGAGCAGACTTACTCCAGCAGTAACTCTCAGGACTGGAGGGGAGATGGAATGTCTGTAGATATAATAAGCAGTAAGTAATTGTTCCCATTGTCTTATTTTGTTCATGCAGGTCAGACAGAAAAGTATGTTTTTAAAGCTGTTTAAACGTGGTGACTTTTCTAATTCATTTTTTAGACACGTTTTAGTGATATGTCTGTAATGTGTTAATGTTACAAATAAAATATACTCCACTGGTAGTGTGCATTAATGCATATGGTGGGAACAGGCCTAAAAGAAACCAATACATTTTTTTTCGTTAGAGACTGAAAATTCAATAGGAGATGGATTTTCTGTTGCTCTAAGCCGCTAAGCCATAAGAAAAGCGTTTGAACAGCAGGTATGAATATGAGAAAATTGTACATCTATAATCTCCAGATTTACTTTGAACCATTTCATAGTTAAACACTTTCATCCTTCATCCGGCTACCATCCTCTTCACTCCACCGAAACTGCACTGGCCAAGGTTACTAATGACCTCCTATCGGCCAAATCCAAACTTCTCCCTACTGATCCTCCTTGACCTCTCTGCAGCCTTTGACACCGTGGACCACCCCCTCCTGCTGCAAAACCTTCTCTCTTTCGGCCTCTCCGCATCTGTCCACTCATGGTTCACCTCATACCTTGCTAACCGCTCCTTCTCTGTATCCTCGTCCGGCTCTTCCTCCTCCCCCTGCCCTCTCCCTGTAGGAGTCCCGCAGGGCTCTGTTCTCTGCCCTCTTCTTCTCTTCTCGCTTTACACTTCCTCCCTTGGTGCTCTCATCTCCTCCTTCCGTCTTCAATATCTCCTGTATGCTGACGACATTCAACTCTACACCTCTTCTCCTGATCTTTCTTCTACCCTCCTCTCTCGTATATCTGACTGCCTCTCCGCCATCTCCTCCTGGATGTCCGAGCGTTTTCTCAAAATTAATATCTCTAAGACGGAACTCATTGTCTTTCCTCCGTCCAGACTCCCATCCCACCACGACCTCTCTATTGTCGTGGTGGGATGGGTCGTATATATAATCCTTCTATCCTTCTGGGGAACACTGCTACCATGGAGTTGTAGTGGGGAATTAGGGAGTTGGCACTTAATTAGTTAACTTGTTACTTGTGACCTTCTGCAACCCCCCTGCAGATCCTCAGTGTATATTAAGTACCTAAGGAGTTGGGCTTACTTTATTACTGCTGGTGTAGTGTGGTATGGTACAATATATATATATATATATATATATATATATATATATATATATATGTGCTCTGCGTGGATTGTGAGGCAGGGGGCCCAGGGCAGTATTATGTTAATGGAAGTCTCAGGGTGGGCAGTATTGCTGGCACAGTCGATGGGCGCTCTGGTGCAGCTAATCACCTGTCAGGAGGAGACTAAAGCGCTGTCTGCAAGCTCTCCATTGATGGGAAGCTACAATTTCAGCGGTACTTTAACAGGTTAATGACTGGACAGACCAAGCAAGCTGGCCCTTCATCCTCTATTGTTTCCCAGAGGGCCCCCGTAGGGGTGCCCGCTTGGTCCTCCTCTTTGGTTATGGGAATTGATAGACTCAACAGGTTTCTAGACTCAAATCTCAGTCTAGAACCAAACGTAAGAGAACCAAACATCCTCTTCTTTCAGTATCAAATTCAGAAATATCCTCTGAAGAGGATGGAGAAATTCCTTACGAGATGGATGGTCACCAGGTGACTGATGTTGAGGATTCTCATAAAAATCAAGACCGTGAGGATCTGGTCTTTAGCAGTTAGAAGGACCTTAGACTTCTAAGACATAGATGAGCCTACCGCTGCGGATCAGGGTCTTTTTAGAAAAATAAAAGGCGCACAGTCTGCAATTTCCCTCAACTCAAAAGAAAGGGAAAAACTAAGGCAGTTTGGTCTCAACCGGACCGCAAGGTAGTGGTTCCTTAAAGATTCATGGCATTGTACTCGGTACAGTTGGAGGATGTTAACCGTTGGGAACAAGTACCAAGTGTTGACACTCCGGTAGCACGCCTGGAGCGTCACACCACCTTGCCATTCCCGGGCTCAGCTTCCCTTCAGTAAGCTACTGACAGGAAAGTGGAAGGATTTTTAGAATCTATCTATGTATGTAGCTACAGAAGCTGCTTTTAGACCTATGTTATACCCAACATGAGTTGCCAGTGCCTTGGAATCCTGGGCTGACCAGCTCGCAGCAGCACTTTTGGTTTCCGACCTTCTCTCCCTTGCGCTGCACCTTTAAAGAGGCATCAGGCTATTTTATATGAGACTCAAAATGCAGCCTCAATGTCTTCAGCAGCGTTTGGCTCAGCGGTGGCAGTGAGAGTATAACCCTCTGACTGTGCATCAGCTTCCCAGGATCTTAACCAAAGGCTTCCCTTGTGGCCCTTCCATATTCGGGATCGGTACTGTTTGGCCCCTGAGCTGGATAATATAATTTTTCAGGTGACTGAGGGAAAAAGCACGTTCCTTTCAGTAAATGTACCAAAGTCTCGGGTACTCAGGTTTAATTCCTTTCGCCAGTCCTTTTGATGGAACTCATCCCTCGTCTGTTCTTTCCCACCTCCTTACCTTTAGATCCCATAAGGAGACAAGTGATATTTTATTGCATCGCTTCTCGTCTTTTCGCAGGGATCATTTGTGCAGCTCCGGAAGTGTAGAGATGCCAGGGATTCTACTTAAACTGTATTCTTGGTTAAAAACTGGATGGTTCCTTCTACCCAATTCTCAATCTAAAGTTCCTAAATTTACACCTGCGGGTGGAAAGATTTCGCATGGAATGTCTTCGGTCTGTAATAAATGGCCTGGAACCGGAAACAATTCCTGGCGACCATAGATATTCGGGATGCCTACTTGGGTTGGGGTGTAACCAAAAGAGCAAGGGCAATTCAGGTGGCTGCTCATAACCTGGAATGGGTGGAACTATTCGTTCCCTCGCTTTCGGCAATATTCATCCCAGGCGTGCTAAACTGGGAAGCAGACTTCCTCAGTCAACACGCAGTTTTGCCAGGAGAATGGTCTCCATCTGGAGGTCTCCCAAATGCTTGTTCACTGGTGGGGTTTTCCGGTTCTGGACCTAATGGCATTGAGACACAACAGTCAGGTTCCCAGGATCTGCTCAAATGCCAGGGACCACTGGCGGTGGATGTAGATGTCATGACAATGCGCTGGGAGTTCAGGTTGGGATGCTTATTTCCCCCAATCTCAGTTCTTCCACGCGTTCTCAAGAGGGTCAGGCAGGGAGGTCTGCCAGTAATAATAGTGGCGCCCGGATGGCCGCACAGTGTCTGGCTCGCAGACATTCAGTCCATGGCGGTCCGTCAGGGGTTTCGGTTGGCTCTATGGAACGACCTTCTCCTTCGTTGAAGCCATGGCTGTTGATGCTGGCCTCTGGAGGTCAAGAGGGTTCTCTTCCAAGGTGGAAGTTTGGAAAACTATTTGAAAAAGATGCTTTTTTTTGTTCATTTGAAATTGAATTACACTTTAAAAATGTATTTAAAAGTGCTTCTTACATGGGGATAGGGTGCGGCTGACATTCAGCCTCCATATGGGGTATTGATTCATTTTTTTACAGCTTTATTTCTTCGTGGTCTATTTTTTGCAAACCAATTGTGAAGCATGCTGTCTTTTGGATAGGATGTTCTGGGTACTTTAAACGTGATTAGGAGAAGCTTTGTTAAATATACACAGGTGTTCTCAATGTTTTGAGAATATTCGTTCAAAGCTACCAATATACAGTCAAGTCCATAAACATTGGGACATCTTTACAATTCTAATATTTTGGGCTCTATACATCACCACAATTTTTATACTCACAATAAATCCTTTTCTGATTCCATCTGGAGGATACTGCTACAATGGGGTTGTAGTGGGAGTGAGGGAGTTGGCACTTAACTAGTTAACTTGTTACCTGCTGCCATACCCCTCACCTTTGAAACCCCCTGTAGCTCCTCAGTGTAATTTTAAAGCCCCTAGGAAGGGTAGAAAAAACAACCAAAGACCAAACGGCAGAAGAGCAGAAGGAAGGGAGGGAACGCAGTATCCCCCAGATGGAATCAGAAAATAATTTTTCACGAGTATAAAAATCCCATTCTCTTTCATCCTTCTGGGGGTCACTGCTACCATGAGGACTTACAAATGCCGCCCCCCTAAGGGAGGGACCGCTCCGATTGCCAGGCATGTAAAATACTACGGCCAAAGCTAGCGTCAGAAGACGCAAACACATTGAAATGGTAAAATTTAGTAAATGTGTGTACCGAGTACCAGGTGGCCGCTAGGCATAGCTGCTCCGCCAAGAACCCCATTTTGCATGGACCAAGAAGCTCCCACTGACCGGGTGGAATGGGCAGTAATGCGAATGGGCACAGATCGGTTCGCACTGATGTAAGCATACTTAATAGTTGAAATAAGCCATCTGGAAATGCTCTGCTTAGAAGCAGGCCATCCCCGTTTATGGGGATCATATTGTACAAACAGAATCTGAACGTCTAATGCACGCAGTCCGATGAACATATGAGGGTATTTGAGGGTATTTACATCCAAATCAGATGAACGGTGTAGGAATTACAACGGTTTGTATATGCGCCTCCCACTTTTTAAGGGCCCAAAAGTAATGGGACAATCGGCTCAAAAGCTATTTCATGGACATGTGTGGGCTATTCCCTCGTTATTTCATCAATTAAGCAGGTAAAAGGTCTGGAGTTGATTCTAGGTGTGACATTTGCATTTGGCATCTGTTGCTGTCGACTCTCAATATGAGATCCAAAGAGCTGTCACTATCAGTGAAGCAAGCCATCATTAGGCTGAAAAATCAAAACAAACCCATCAGAGATGGCAAAAACATTAGGTGTGGCCAAAGCAACTGTTTGCAACATTCTTAAAAAGAAAGAATGCACCGGAAAGCTCAGCAACACCAAAAGACCCGGAAGACCACGGAAAACAACTGTGGTGGATGACAGAAGAATTTTTTCCTTGGTGAAGAAAAACCCCTTCACTACAGTTGGCCAAATCAAGAACACTCTCCAGGAGGTAGGTGAAAATGTGTCGGTCAACAATCAAGAGAAGACTTCACAAGAGTGAATATAGAGGGTTCACCACAAGATGTAAACCATTTGTGAGCCACAAAAACAGGAAGACCAGATTAGAGTTTGCCATACAACATCTAATAAAGCCATTACAGTTGTGGAACAACATTATATGGACAGATGAGACAAAGATCAACTTGTACCAGAGTGATGAGAAGAGTATGGAGAAGGAAAGGAACTGCTTATGATCCAAAACCTACCACCTCATCAGTGAAGCATGGTGGTGGTAGTGTTATGGCGTGGGCATGTATGGCTGCCAATGGAACTGGTTCCCTTGTATTTATTGATGATGTGACTGCTTAAAAAAGAAGCAGGATGAATTTTGAAGTGTTTCGGGCAATATTATCTGCTCATATTCAGTCAAATGCTTCAGAGCTCATTGGACGGCGCTTCACAATGCAGATGGACAATGACCCGAAGCATACTGCAAAAGCAACCAAAGAGTTTTTTTAAGGCTAACAAGTGGAATGTTATGCAATGGCCAAGTCAATCACCTGACCTGAATCCGATTGAGCATGTATTTCACTTGATGAAGACAAAATTGAAGGGAAAATGCCTCAAGAACAAGCAGGAACTGAATACATTTGCAGTAGATGACTGGCAGATCACCAAGGATGAAACCCAGCGTCTGGTGATGTCTATGCATTCCAGACTTCGGGCTGTAATTGATTTGCAGCAAAGGATTTGCAACAAAGTATTAAAAAGTGAAAGTTTGATGTAGGATTGTTCAGTTTGTCCCATTACTTTTGGTCCCTTGAAAAGTGGGAGGCATATATAGAAACCATTGTAATTCCTACACCGTTCATCTGATTTGGATGTAAATACCCTCAAAGCTGAAAGTCTGCAGTTAAAGCACATCTTGTTAGTTTAATTTCAAATCTATTGTGGTGGTATATAGAGCCCAAAATATGAGAATTGTTTAGATGTCCCTATATTTATGGACTTGACTGTATGTACCTTATTAACCATTTATATTTCACATACATTTTACACAGTGATTTACGCAGAATATTCACATCCTGCACCAGTGAAGCTTACAAATATATGCTCAATTACTTTGTAAGCTCCCTCTAACACTCTCTATTTGATCCCACAAATGAAGAGGAAGTTTCTACTCTCTTCTCATCTTCCTACTCTACCTCCTGTCATCTTGATCCCATTCCCTCACAAATTGGTAGATCCCTGTCTCCTGTGCTCATTCCCCCTCTAAATAAAATCTGTAATCTATCTCTTTCTACTGGTATTTTTCCATCTATATTCAAGCATGCAGTGATTACTCCCATTTAAAAAAAACTGAATTCTGACCCTAACTCTCTCGTAAATTACCGCCCCAGCTCCAATGCCCCTCCAAGCTTCCCGAGAGAATTGCCTACACACGCCTCACACACTTTCTTACAGCAAACAACCTATTGGATCCTCTTCAGTCAGGCTTTCGCTCTCAACACTCCACAGAGACTGCGCTGACCAAAGTTGTTAATGATTTGATCACAGCAAACAATAACCAATACTCTCTTCTAATTCTCCTGGATCTCTCTGCTGCATTTGACACTGTTGACCACTCTCTCCTCATACAAACGCTACAATCCCTAGGTCTTGAGGGCACTGTCCTATCCTGGTTCTCATCCTACCTATCTAATCGCTCTTTCAGTGTTAATTTCTCTGGATCCACCTCTGCTCCATTTCCTTTATCAGTTGGAGTACCACAAGGCTCAGTCCTAGGTCCTCTGCTATTCTCCATCTACACCACTTCTCTTGGAAAACTAATAAGCTCCTTTGGATTTCAGTATCATCTCTATGCGGATGATACACATATCTATCTATCCTCTCCTGATCTTTCCCCATCAGTGTTGTCTCGCGTTACTGACTGTCTTTCTGCCATTTCATCTTGGATGTCTTCTCGCCAACTCAAACTCAATCTTTCAAAAACTGAATTAATAATAATCCCACCCAAAAACAGAAGCTTCCTGCCTGACATTCCTATTTCTGTCGATAACATGACCATAAATCTCACCCCGCACGCTCGTTGCCTAGGTGTTATGTGCGTATTGTCGCTAACCAATAACGATTGTCGAACCTCGATTTGTGTTTCCAACGCACAAAGATTTATTCGCAAATAGTAGAATAACATGCTCAAGCGAAGTGATAATAAATACAGCCGTTACTTATCGCAGGCGCTCTGGATCCAGTGCAGTCATTCAATCCTGAAGTCTGGGGACAAGATGTCTGCACTCTGGATCACAAGCTGCTGCTTATATACACAATCAAATACAGTAATACAATGAAGATGGTATAGCTTGCATCTATTGGTCCAGGTCTCAGAAAGGTCCAAGGGGTTGTCAATCATTGGCTAGTTCATTCTAAGGAATCCAAAGGAGGGGGTCACCTCTCCAGGGGGTATGCTCTGCTCTTCCCGCCAAGATTCCTTAGTCTTAAGTAGTTCATAATTCCCTATCATTCATAACTTGTGTATGCACTCTGCGATTCCTTCGCAGAGTGAATCAAACAGTAGGATATGTAAAGAGGTTTATTATGATACCACTCATGATATGATTCCTTCAACCTGTTCCGTGTATTTCACTAATATGCATGTAACTCTAATATAACATATAAATACTACTATATTTCGACACAACAGACTGTGTTGCAACTACCATTAATGTGTACTATTTTATAAGTATGTGTGTTTGTGCGAATGTATGGTAAAAGACCAATTACTGTTGCTGCCATGTGTAGTGGATGCGTACGCCCTTTCACGCCGTAGCGTGCCCTTGTACGTCGTAGCGTACCGTACGCATCTTTTCAGACCAAGACAACCAAGTTTGCTCGACTTTAATTGAAATGACTTTATCCAATTTGCTGACTTCGACAGCTCCACCCTTTGATAGTGTAATAAACTATCACCCAATCACCGTCTCAAGTTCAGGATTATACAATACTTCTTCACAGACCATGATCTCGGTATCTGGTACCACCCTTTCAGTCTCTTTCTCAGTGTTACTCCTATGAGACCGTTTTCCACACTTCAACACAGTAGGAACACATTTGACAACTAAACCAATAACTAAGATGACACCCAGTATAAGGAGAAGGAGCTTACCTACACTAGCAACCATTTCCTGTACCCACTCCCCCAGACCGGAGAACCATTTCACAGGGTTCAACCACGAGAACCAACCCGCCACCTTTTCCCCGACCTCATATAACGAAGAATTATGGCTCTTTTGAAATTCCCATTTCAGCTGCAAAATTTCATCCATCTTCCGGTCTATAACCTCTTTAGGGTCATCCGTATTATTAGTAATGTACGTGCAACATTTGACACCGAACTGGGTGGCCAGTGTCACACAGTACCCACCAGTAATAGAGGTGAGATAATTTAGTACCAGTCTATGTTGCACCAACTCCTTCTTGTACGCTTGTAGCTCCCTTCCAGTATACCTGAAAGTGTCATCATACATCTCGGTGATATTATCTATTTATTTAGCTAGGTCTTGGATATATTTAAAGTTTAATGTTCCCCGAGCGGTCCTGGTGAGATCTAGAGCATCCATAACTTGGAAACCAGCAGTTTCACTAATCAATTTCGTAGCTATGGGTTCCTCACCAGGAATCATATTTCTCTTGCCACGGTGTTCATACTGTGTGTGTATGTATGGTGGTGATGTAGTCTTGTGAATACCAACCATTTCTTCATGAGTAATAGTCATGATTTCAGGAACCAGTTTAGCTAAGAAACACAAGCCCTTGGAACTCGGAGTCACCCAGGAATAAGCTTTCCTCCCACAAACAAAATACACATCATCAGGGAGAACATAAGGAACAGTATGCCCATGAATTATATCACAGAGTTTTGATAAAACTACCCATGCCCAGTGTCTCCATTTGTTCTAGACACGTGTCAGCATTAATAACATTTTTACATTTATCTGTAGAGACACTTCCAATGGATACCTTCTTATGTTTGGTTATACGCCCTAATCTGTGACTTCCATCAACATTCCTGCCTAGTAGTGACCTTGTGAGTCTCCCTCTTAAATGAGTGTGGCGAGCCATTGTCTGATCTGATAGGTCAGCCTCCCAATTCTCCAGGCGCTTTGCATGAGATATGTTTAGGCACAGCAAAGATCTGCCTATGGAGTATTGTCGAAGCGTCAGACTAGGGGACCTAGTGTTATTGTACCTCCCGTCTATAGGCCTCCCACCCCTCAATTCGAGTACTTCAGATATGTTTAGAGGGAATGGCACTAGTCCTATATTATGCTGCCCTTGCGGCACGTGAGAGCACACCCAACACTCGGTTTGGTTTAGCACCTTACCCACCAGGGAGTGATAATCCTCCAAAGGATGCCCTCCTATATTCAGAGTACTGGGGGACTGGCATCGTTGGATGCATCTCTCTTCAACTAGGGAGTCGCAGAACTTGCAGATACAATACTCATCAGACAATAGCCCCTCACACTGCCTCCGAGTTCCTGAGCTAGCAGACCTTTTCATAACCCTTGGACCAAGTTTGATAATGGGCTGCTCTGAGTATCCTATTCACTTTTCTTCGGCCTCCATTTCATCCGTATCACTCCCAGAACCTTCCTCCGTCTTCCATCCTCCTTCACAAAAATAGAATGTCCTAGAAAGAGTAAAAACAAGGAAAATCCTGGAACAAAAGAAAAACAAAAACCGCCACTCTATCGCTGGAAAGATAGTTCTGAGGCAACATCTCTGGTTCAGGTGTCTCGACTGCAGGCTTTAGGTCTCCCGGAACAGGCTCACAAGTGACAGCTCTATGTCGTCGGTCTTAGTTTTATCTTGCACTTTCTCCGGATTATGGACTCTCCTGCAGTGGGTGGAATGGACCCAAGTGTCTCTCTCTGCAACCTTCAGTGATGTAGTACTGGTCAGCAGCACTTGGTACGGGTCTTCCCAACGGTCTGTTAAACAACCTGAACGAAAGAAATTGCGGATCATAACATAGTCTCCAGGTTCAACATCATGACAGTTCGTTTCTGGCATACCAGGTGACAGCATTTTTAGTTGTTGTTGTTGTTTTAGCTGTCTACTCATTTTTATAAGATATTGTACAGTCACTTCATTATTACACTTCAAGTCGTCTTGTGGACTCACGATCAAATGAGGTTGTCGTCCGAACAGTATCTCAAAGGGGGACAGATTAAGAGGAGGTCTAGGAGTGGTTCGAATGCTATGGAGGACCAATGGCAAAGCCTCAGGCCATGCCAACCCAGTTTCAGCCATTATCTTACCAAGCTTGTTCTTTATAGTACCGTTTACTCTCTCCACCTTACCACTGGCTTGTGGTCGGTAAGGGGTGTGAAGTCTTCTACCGATTCCCATGAGTTTACACATATTTTGGAAGATATCACCAGTAAAATGGGTACCCCTATCACTTTCAATGATTCTAGGGATACCGAACCTACACACAAAGTCTTGTACAATTTTCTTTGCAGTGAACACAGCAGTATTAGTGGCTGCCGGATATGCTTCTACCCAACCGGAAAACACATCAATACACACTAACACATACTTTAAATTCCTGCACGGTGGTAATTGGATATAGTCAATTTGTATTACCTGAAAAGGTCCGTCTGTGGGAGGGATGTGGGATGGCTCAGTTGTAATAGTTTTCCCAACATTTTTCCTCAAACAAGTAAGACATGACATTGCCTTCTTACCAGCCTGAGAGGAAAATCCGGGAGCACACCAGTATGCTCTCACCAGTTTGCACATACCTTCTTTACCCAGGTGAGTCAGACCGTGTGCTGCTTCAGCCAGGCTTGGATAGTGTATTCGGGGAGCTACAGGCTTACCTTGTCCATCCCTCCAGAGTCCTGAGGACTCTTGACCACATCCCTTCGCCTTCCAGACCGCCTTTTCCTGCAGGGAACACACATCTTGCATTTCAATTAATTTCTGCATGTCTAATGTCTGAAAAACCATCATAGTCTCGGTCGATACAGTCATAGGTTGCCCTGCTGCCCATTTAGCAGCTTCGTCTGCCCTGTTGTTGCCCAATGACACTGGGTCTTCTTCAAAGGTATGGGCTTTACACTTTATGACGGCTATTCTTCTGGGTAACTGTATCACTGTCAGAAGTCCTTTTATGTGTTGTGAGTGTGCCACTGGCGTACCTGCTGCTGTCGTAAAGTTTCTAAGACGCCAAAGGGCCCCAAAATCGTGCACTACCCCGAAAGCGTACCTAGAGTCAGTATATATATTGGCTGATTTACCCTCTGCCAATTCACACGCTCTCCTTAGTGCTACTAGTTCCGCCACCTGGGCTGAGTGAGGTGGGCCAAGGGGTTCAGCTTCTACCACATCCTGATCGTCTACCACAGCGTAACCAGTACATAGCTCTCCTGTCTCTGTCTGTCTATGGCAACTTCCGTCTGTATAAAACGTAAAATCTACGTATGTCGGGCCTTGCAGTAAACGTCTGATTAAGGTGTTCCATACAGTCATGCGTGTCAGTATTCTTGCCTAACTCATCATCAACCAGGGTCTCCTCACCTCCCACCCTTTGTGTCTCTAGAGACACATATGGAAGGTATGTAGCTGGATTTAAGGTGCTACATCGTTTGATGGTGATGTTTGAGCGTGCCATCAGGGCTAGTTCCCACTTTGTGAATCTAGCTGAAGAAACATGTCTGGTTTGGGCTGAATTTAACAGAGCTGATACAGCATGGGGTGTATAGATAGTTGAATCATGTCCTAATACTACATCCTCGCTCTTACTTACCAGAAGAGCCGTTGCTGCTACACTTCTAAGACATGTTGGGAGTGATCTTGCCACATTGTCTAATTGTGCACTGTAGTATGCTACCGGTCTGCTAGCGTCACCATGTTTCTGTGCAAGGACGCCTGCTGCACAACCATCAGCTTCAGTACAGAATAGCTCAAAAGGCTTTTCATAATCAGGTATTCCCAATGCAGGTGCTCTAGTCAGACTATCTTTAAGATTAAAGAACGCTTGCTCTGACTCTTCTGTGTGTACAACACGTTCTGGTTTTGAGGAAGAGACTAGCTCCTGCAATGGTAATGCCAGAATAGAAAAACCTGGGATTCAGGATCTACAGTATCCACACATCCCCAAGAAGGTGCGAATCTGCTTTTGGCTCTGCGGCAGAGTCATGTGTTGTATGGCCTCAATTCTGTCGGTTGTCAGGTGTCTTAGTCCCTTAGTGAGGCAGTGTCCTAAGTATTTGACCTTAGTCTGACATGGCTGTAATTTATCCTGTGCCACCTTGTGCCCTGTTTGTGAAAGATGAAGCAACAATAATTTAGTATCATGTAAACATGACATAAAAGAATCAGAGCACAACACCAAATCATCTACATATTGAATTAGAACAGACCCATTGTGGGGTTGAAAGGATTGCAAACAGTCATGTAAGGCTTGGGAGAAAATACTGGGGCTGTCAATGAACCCCTGGGGAAGTCTGGTCCATGTGTATTGCACTCCCCTGTAGGAGAATGCAAAAAGGTATTGGCAGTCAGGGTGAAGAGGGACTGAGAAGAAAGCCGAACATAGATCAATGACAGTAAAATGACTGGCAGACGGTGGAATCTGCATGAGGATGACAGCTGGATTCGGCACTACGGGGAATTGGCTCTCAACCACTTTATTAATTCCCCTTAAATCCTGGACTAATCTATAGCCCCTCCCCCCATTCTTCTTCACAGGGAAAATGGGACTATTTGCTGTACTGGCTGTACAAATTAAAATCCCTTGTTGTAACAGCCTCTCAATAACAGGATATACCCCTAGTTCCACCTCCGGTTTTAATGGATACTGTGGGATTTTTGGAGCTATCCTACCACTTTTTAGATTGACCATGACAGGGGCTACGTTTGCCATCAGTCCAGTGTCCTGTCCATCCATCTCTGGTCCATATGGAACCTGGTATTTCCAGCAACATCCCCTTTTACTTGAGATGGACTGTGTTCTATAACAGTGGAGTGTAACATTAACCTTTGAGGGGTGTCCAATATATCCTGTACCTCATGCGCGACCTTCTCTGGTATATCTAAGAACACACCATCTGAAGTACAGTATGACACATCCCATTTTACATAACAAGTCTCTCCCTAGCAAGTTAGTAGGAGACGCTGCAGCGAAGAGAAACGAATGCTTAGTATGCAGAGGCCCGATAGTAACTTAATCGGGTTTAGTTAGAGGATAATGTAACACTTTTCCCGTTACCCCCATAGCTGGAATAGTTTTACTGGTCACCTGTAGATTGAAAGGAGAGGTTATCACAGATCGGGCCGCCCCTGTATCTACAAGAAAAGTTTGTTTCCTACCAGCTATGTCAACTATCTTTTTTGGTTCTTCACTCTGACTCTCAGTTAACCTCACTGGCTGTAGACTACAGGTATGACCTGACCCCTAGCGCTGACTATTGATTTCCCGTGCAGCATTTGCTGCTGTAATCAGCGCGGGTGAATGTGAGTCTTCTAGTCTATGTGAATCCCTCCTTGGAGGATATCTATGTGACCCTTCATTAGGATTATACCTTCCCTTTGTACAATCTTTTCTCATATGTCCTTCTTTGCAATTGTAACATCTGAACATTCTGCGTTTCCCGTTATGTGGGTTATATGCTGGTGGTCGTGTATGCATTCCCCCTTACTGCTGTATACTCACCGTCATCAACTTGTCACTCTTTTCTTCCCTTTTCCTAAAGATATTTTTGTCATGTTCCACAGCAACTTCTCTAAGAGAATCTACCGTGCTGCCTCTCCAACCAGGGGTTGAGATTTGTACTCTTGTTTTTAGATTTTCCTTTAAACCATCCATCAGTACTGTTACCGCTACTTCCCTATGATGTGGGTTCTCCCTTATATCTGATACCCCCGTAAACTGTGTCATTGATGCAAGAGCTCTACCAAAATAATCCGCTGCAGTTTCACTGTCTTTTTGTTTTATGGTGAAAATCTTACTCCAATTTACCACTACTGGAAAATATATGGCTAAGTGTTTGACAATTCTTTCTATATTCTTTTGGTTAATCTCATCAGTCAAGGTGTCATCTTCCTCCAACAAACAATCTTCAATAAATTTTTGTATGTTAGTATTGGGAGGAAGACACGCCCTCAACACTACACGCCAATCCTTATTGGTTGGTTCGTGGGCATTTCCGAAGTCTTTAACAAATTTCTGACATTTAGCGAACTCCTTTCTAGGATCTGGGAATTCAGTCATAATGGAACGTAATTCTGATCTAGTCCAGGGACAATGCATTGTAACATTTCTTAAAGGAACTACACCATCCTTATCCGGTTTCCCATTGGGAACTAATATTGTGCGGACTGGGTACGAACCCTCCAGTACACTGACTTCAGGGGACACTACAGAATTTGCTGGTTCTAGATTTAAAACGCTTTCACTCCTAGTGATCACGCTACTCTCACCTATCTCAGCCATTTTCTCATACTTGCGCTGAGCCTCTAGTACGCTAACGGCATGGGCAATGGCCGAAATCACAGTGAGTTCATCTTCAGATACACTTTATTTAAACTGGCTTAAAACAGGGTACAATTTAGCAATTTTTCTTTTCTCAGTTTTAATACCGGCTGTACTTACCGCTCCCGCCAAATAAGGTGTCGGGGGCGCGCTTGCGCTGAGTTCGCCACGCTTCTCAATGATTACTTCCGTTGTGTGCGCGCTTTTAGCCACGCCTACTTCCGCTTTGCATTCGCTGCTCTGCCACGTGTTACCTTCCATTTGCCACAATTTTAAACAATCATTATGTTTATTCCTCACTTTCGTTGATGTAATCAACCATACTTTATCTTTTACAGTATTTAGTACCTCTGCATTAAAACTCCCTATTGTTGGGAAAGGCCTATCACAACCTTTGGTCATCTTGACCCACGTGTCGCAATACGCAGTTGTGTATGCACCATATTTCTTAAACATGAGAAATCTCACTGAACCAATAGGACCTTCCTTAGGCAGTACCTTGGCCTTCTCTAGCGTTTGCTTAGCACCCATATTGAACAATAGGGTCCCAGAAATATCACAATATTCAGCCACTAATTTTCAACACTACCGCTAGAGATATTTTACCAGCCTGTGGACGTATTTGCTCCAAGCCGCGTCCACTCGCTTCCTCTTGTATTAAACAAGGACCCCTAATACAGAAATATCAATGCGGACTAAAGGGTTATCAGCTTCCTGATCACCCCTGACTCTCCAACAAAATCTGTTGAGTTTATTACAACTGGTAGCATCCGGTAAAGTCAATTACCAGCCTTACCAACGTAATTCCTCCCCGTTACTCCCAAGTCACAATCACGGCTTTCCTTGCCGTGCGGTGCAATCGCAACACTTAAAGCTAATCCGTAAGCGATGCGATTACCCTTGGGTGCACGTCGCGAAAACTTATTCAGTTTCCGCCCCCCGGTATACCTGCCTTGTATACCGTACACCAGTTGGGCAGCTGCCTCGTCAAACAGCAACTGACACTCTATTTTGCAATAGATAAAACCTTAGTGTACTTAAAGTCAACAAATCACACGACATACACCTTTTCTGCGCAGAAAATAAAAGAATTCCCAACAATAGTAATAATGTCCCAGAGGTTTTTTTTACAAGTAATTATATTATGCACATATAATAACTATTAAGACGATTGTTTAACCACGTGGCAAATCTACCGGAAGTTCGCATACGCACAGCAGGAAATACACATACGCTAAACAATGCAATACAGTTAAAACGCACAATGACAGTAAAAAGAAACAGTTTTCTCTTTTGACCCTAGGTTCTAGTTAGCGTGCCCTAGATAATGCAAAACGGACATTCGGTTTCACAACACAGTAAAATTCAGGTTTTGAACACAATGCGTTCTTACCCGTTTATGACGCGTCTCCACCCTTTGTTGCGGAACAGAAATCCGTTGGTCTTGCGTATCATCTGCAACGAAACCTCCAAAGTTTACGAGCCCCCAAATAGTTATGTGCGTATTGTCGCTAACCAATAACGATTGTTGAACCTCGTGCATCATTTTCATTTGCATTTAAAATGCTTATTTTCTTGCACCACATTCGCTACCAAAGGTAGCAATTAGCCGTCCCCAGGTAGCCAGTCCTACTCTTCCTTTTTACCCTAACAGCAGTGCGCCGCAAGGACAACTTAAAGCAGGTAAGCCTCTACCACTAAAAATAAAAAACTGCTACCTGCCCTCTAGCTTCAGCTAGAGACCGGAAAAGACACAGGGGAAGAGGAGAAGCTGTACTATATAATACTTGGGGGGTGTTTCTAATTTCCTGTCTCTTCTATGGCAGTCCTTACAGTAAGTTAGTCCTTCAAGTTTTAGGTAAAGTATCCTGTTTTTGAAGGACAAGCAGGGTCAGATGTAATTGGTACTAATTGAAGACAGATTACTTTTGTATCAGAATGGATACTACTATAGTATATGATGCTGAGGTAGCTTGTAAAGCTATACATGCCCTTTTTCAACACATGCATCTTCATGCCAACCAAGTGACTTTTTTGTAGACATGGTAAGGGATTTATGAAAGTTGGTTTTAAATGACAAACTTTTAAATTTGGCGTAAACCCCTTGTATTTCAAGTAATTTTAAAATCCGCAATGTAAAACATCCAGCAGCCTATTTTTTTTCATTGTTAGTGAACATCTTGGCACCCTATATTGCCAAGGATAATACTGAGCAAGGAATGTAGATGAGGGACAGTGGAGTTTGGAGAAAATGGATGGCCAGCAGGAATCAATTAGCAGATGCATGTAGACAAGCAGGAAGACATATTTTTCAATGAATAGCCACACACCAGTTTGTGTTTAAAATACTCTATTTTAAGTGATCTCTGCTCAGCAGTGTTTAGAATTTATTATTTCCTCGCACAGGTCAGCAGTGCAGTCAGATGGACTCTCAGTTACCATGGGATACTAGATGTCAGCAAAGCCTGTGGCAGGTAAGTTGGCTTCTTTAAATGTAAAGCTAAAATGCTTTAGTACTTAAAAGATCCATTCAGAAAAAAATAAAATAAGGAATATGGGAATAACTATTGTTTTCACACATTTTTAAATGTATTTTAGCGGTTTTCAGTAATGCAGCTTCGATGTGTCCCTTGTTGCCATTGCTTCTATGAGAGGATTACATCTTTTTAATCTTTACAAATCATTTCTTATTTAGATAGAACAAGGCCTAATATTTCAAGGTTGAGTATTTAAGCCTGCTTCTTCACCTAGGCCAGCGGTGGGCAACGGGCAGCTCGCCGAGCCTTCTCTTGTGCCCCCATAGCCAGCTACTCCTTTTAAAACAGGGGCAGCTGACTTCTGCGTCACGTGACCTCCTATGCACAGTGCAGGGAGGTCATGTGGCATACCCAAAGGTGGAAGGAGTGCATTGTGCACTCCTGTCCTTCCTCTGTGCGGCCCCTTTGAAGGATGGAGGACCACACTTGCAGCTGTCCAACTACTTGATGTTGCCAGTCTCTGATTTAGGGCTATTTGTGGGTGACAAATCCAAGAGGGTCAGCAATAGGTCTGTGAATAGATGAATAGTTGTAGTGGGATTAGAAAATGTATACCCTAGTGTTTCAGTTGATATTAATCAGTGAAAGGCCATCTTTAAAGGGTGTTCTATTGCAATACAGATTTTCAAGATCTTTCTTATTTTTCTTTCCCAGAAATTCCAAGATGGCACGATTACAGTGAAGGAGTTTTTTATGTTACTTCGAATACATATTCTAATCCAGAAACCAAGATACAGTGAGCTTCCAGCAAATGTACGGTTTCCTTTTTGCACTTGCACTACATTTTTGCACAGCTTCTCTGTAGTGTAGAGTTTTGTTGTCGTTGGAGCATGTACCTTGAAAAGAAAGTTACGGTACTTGAGTGGAGTTATCTTTTATGAAGTTATCATTGTAGATATGAGAATGATGAATAGTAATTGTTTTTTGTGGCAGCCAAAACTTTAGGGCCAAGGATTTGTGAAAATGTAATATGTTTCAAGTAAAAAGATAGCATTAAACTTAACTCCAAATGTTAAGTAACTTTCTGTACAACAGTTTCCTTACACTTTTAATGTCCATAAAATAGATCTATCCTACAGAACGCTATAGTTCGTCATGACTCTGCTTATTTGACTGATGCTAGACATGTTTAGCTGTTTGGGATTGTATCTTGCTCAATTGTTCTTGTTCTCTGGTGGTCTTTTGACATGATTGCAAATAGGCAGTCTCTGGCGGGGGATTCAATTAGGCGCGAAGTGTCTCACGAACATATTTTGCAGCATAGATTTCATAGAAATCTCCACTCATTTTTCCTCGCTCCCCATAGAGGTATCAGGAAAAATGAGTGGAGTTTTCTACCGTAATTGCCGCCAATTGCATTCCCCCCTCTGAATGTTAGTAACTTTCTGGAAGTTGATAGAAACCTAGAGTAAAGGGAAACAAATCATTCACATAATATGTTTCTAACAACTCACATTTGCAGCCACATTTGACGGTCACTCTTATTGTGTGTATACATGTATTAATTGACACAAAATTTGTGCTGCAGTTATTTTTCTACCATTTTATTGCAGCGTGGTACAAATGAATCCCTACCTTCAGCAAACGACATGCTAGATCAATACATTTACCAGCCCAAGCTGCGAGTGTATGAGGAGGAATGCCATTCTTTAGATCAAGTAATTGAAGAGTAAGTTTTTATCTTTGTGTGTAATACACATACGCTATGCATTTTGCCTGTAGATGGTTATTATATATTTGAGCCTTATTAACCTACAATTTCAAAATCTGTGTTTTGTTAGGTTAAAGTTGTGTGCAAATCTGCAAGAGAAGCCTTTGGTGCAAATTAACAGCATACTCTGGGAAGCTATGAGGATGTGCTCAGAAAATGAGGTAACACCAACTCAAATTGGATCTTCAGCTACACACATTGATAACGGTCATTTTGTGGCTTTAAACAATATATTATGTCACTAGTTCTCATGAATATTGGTTAATGTCATGAAATGGCTGCATCCACTGTGTATCAACAGGTGCATTTTTCTATATTTGTGAGTTTGGGCAATCTTTTTAACTTTTTTTTACATTTTCCCTAGCTGATGTACTTTGGAGTAAAACTAAAACATCTGAAGGCTATGTATTCCAAGAAAAGTAAGCTTTTAGCCCATGAAAGAAAAGTGTCCCTGTACGGAAAGCTGCTTCACTCAGCCCAGGTATTACCGGTTTTTTCCCCTTATTTTCTTAACACCTTCAAGACTTGGAGGTAGTTTGCAACGTAAGGGAATAATTATAGCATGTTTGTGCTGCATTGGATTTGCTAGGATTTGTTTCAAAGTCTAAGCAATTTCTAGGGATTATTTTTACTAGTCAGGGTACTCATTCTGTACTTTTTTTTTTTTTTTACTTTTTTTGTATTTTACATACATTGCAGAAGAAAATAAAAACATACTGTTTCTAAATCCTTTCCATAGTTAAATGGTAAATGCATCCTGAAATTGTTATCATATAGCCCTTCTGAGATTCCACACAAGTGTACTTTTTTTTTTTCCCCAAGTTTTGAGGTAGTTTTAGGATCAGAAGCTATAGTATAACTTTCATTTTTTTATTTTCTCACGTTGCTATTCCAATTTAATTTTTTAAAGCTGGGGAAACCCTAAGGAGTCACCTGAGACTCCAATAGGTCCCTTCCTATTTTGATCACAATAGATCCAATGCAATTGGATTTAATAGTAACTATTACAGCAATTAAAATTAGTTCAGTTTTCCATTGTAGCACTGATTCAATTCAAGCTTATAGTTGGTAGGGCATGACTACCATATTTCGGATTTAAAAACGTCACCACACCTTAAAGTCCACAACCACCTACCATATATATGTACAGTAGGTGGCAAAAGGTTAAAGGACCATCAATGTTTTTTCCAGTATTTAAATTGCAGAATGAAAGTGCAAATGGGATGTGCAATTATAGAGGACAATCAAATCAATTTTTTACAAGTGTCTACAGAGTTGGGCACCCCTGCTCTACAACATTTGGCTCCCAGCAGTGCGTCACCTGGTCGCTGTGTCCTGCACAGCTGCACCAGAGCTTCAACCTACTGCTTCGGGAGCCACTGCATACAGCCCCAGTCTCCACCACGCGCAGTAAAGATGGGGCTTCCGGCAGTCTCCACCCTCCTACTGAGGAAGCAGACAGTGATGGAAAGACAGGTGGCAGGGTAAGATGAGCCTGGTAGGAGATTGTAGCTATGACAGCTCCCATCAGGATCTTTTAATCACATGCAGAGCCACCATGTTGAGTGGCAATAGAGGAGTAGGTGCTTTCTTAGGGTGGTTGGCGCCTTCCCTTTCCCAGTGTTTTTTCTGGGAGGAAAAGCCGCCATTTCAGACTGCTCCCTTACCTTTGCGGTGCCTGGTCATTTCTCTTTCCCTGGAGAAAGTTATATATCTGCTGTGTGGTATTGAGACTGAGTTAACCTGTGTGTCACTTAGAGATGCTCACTGACCCCCGTGAACTGGTTTTGGTTTTAGATCTGGTTTAGCTTCGTGTTTTTGTTTTGGCAAAACCGCCCTTGTGTGTGTTGGGCTTTTTTTTGTTCCTACATTAATATTAACCTCAATATCATTCATTTCAATTCATTTGCAGTAAATTTTGACCACCTCACAAGTCACAATATTGTTTTCATACACTTTCAAAGACTGCAGCGACCTGGCTGGATGGTAACCACAGAGCAATGACACACACACGCCTGTTTCTAGGACATATTGGCACACAGCAGTGGCAGAAAAGATAAATGGGGGTCTGCCCTCCCTTCCACCCTCTGATGTTGGATCTTTAAAAGGAATTCAAAACTTGAGAGATCCAACAACGTCACAGTGATGTTTTGCCTCGTTTTCAATTCCCAAGGCGCAGGACAGTCGGCTCGGTACTCGGATCCCCTAAGTTCGGGTGAGTTCGGTTCTCGAGGAACAGCGCCTGAGCATCTCTAGTGTCACTCTTCTACCGTCTGAGTACTTTTTCTCACTTATGTCAGTGTGCTCTTAGTTTCTATATTGAATACTGACCTTTTCCCATGTTGGGTTATTGTACTCTTGTATATAGAGTACTGACTTTTATATAATATATATTGGCACTTACTGACAGAAAATTGGTGCCATTTATGTGTGTATATCCCTAAGGTATAATGTGAATAAACTGCTTGATTACGCTGTCAATGTTTTCTACGGTTTTCACTTTTCCTCTTTTTCTTTCTGTTTTTACATTGTTAGAAAACGGGTTGCGTTCCAGGTCCAAGGCTACTTGGACCTACTCTGTGGCGTACTTCCCGTTTTCCTAGGTGTCAAGCAAAGTTGGCAAGTGGAAGGTCGGACCCGGATGTCCGATGCTCGGCTTGAGTCCGAGGATCTATGCACTTGTCTGGAGGGGATGCACCCGACCTGGGCTAAGGAACTAGCTAGATTTATTGCGGAGTTCAGATGGGGAAATGCACGTCCAAACGGTAGGTAGCTTTTCCTACGCCTTCCTTAGGGGCTCCATTTATAGATACCCTTCCTCTGGGAGAGGTAGCTCAGCGGGGCCATGATGTCTTGCCGGTATCACAAAAACCCCTCTGGATGCAAAACCTAGAAAGTGGTCGGTTCAGGGGCTGATTAGGCTGTCTTCGTCCCTAGAGAAGATGTTGGAGGCCGCGTAAGTGTCAGGCTCTTTCCGAGCTCTTTGTCCAGGAGTTATTCCAATTCGAAACACTCTCTTCAGGAGGCGGGAAAGATTCATAAAGATTTTGACTACGCCAGTAGTCGAGGGCAGAGGACCTTATTTTAGAGGTCTAATAGACCAGAAGTTTCCCTGTTTAAAAGGAAGAAGAATCTTTTGGTTTTCCCCCCCCCCCCATAGTTATGCGAAATGTGTGTGTTGACGCAAAAACCTAATGGCAGATTTCATGTTCCAAGACTTCTGATTCCCATACCCCTTCTCGGGTGTAGATGTTGCATTATGGGAAATGCAGCAAAGTATGGATGCTCCCATTGCACTCCTGGCGAGATTCACTACTATTCCTATCCCTAGTGTTGCTGCCTTCAAAGACAGAATGGTTAGGGAGTGTGAAGGGATTTTGAAATACATTTACTTAGCCTCTGGTTCTTTGCTTCGACCCATTGTGGCAGCTGCCGGGGTAATCAAAGTGGTCGAAAAGTGGGCAAACAAAGTGATGGCATACAGTCTTGGGTGCCTGGATCTGAATTAATGTCCTTAGCTGAACACATTAAGGAAGCTTCTGAGTACTTGGGCAACGCTGTCCAGGACCTCTCTCTTGGCTGTGGCGGCTAGACGTATTCTGACTCCGATCTTGGGAGGCAGATACAGAATCCATCAAAGCTTTAGGGGTGTTACCCTATGATGGAAATGTTCTGTTTGAAAGATTATATCTCAGGCCACTGGAAGGAATAGTTCTCTCCTTCCAGTTAATGCACCTAGGATTAGGGGCCGGAGATTACGATCTTTTCGCTTCATCGGTAGATCTAAGGGAGCTGCCAAGAGAGGCAGTCCTGTGTCCCACGTGGATCGCCTCAGAGAGAGGGGTAGGAAGGCTTGGACAGGAGGATGTCTAGGACAGAAGCCAGCAAACAGCTTGCATAACTTTCCTCTGCCAAGAATTTCCGTGGTGGGGGATATTCTCTAGCTGTTTTGGGAGCGGTGAATCTGTTTTTCCCTAGACTCCTGGGTAAGGTGCTTAGTGACCAGAGGTTACGTTCTGGTTATTTTGGGGATGCCTCCACAGCGTTTCCTTTCCACTCCCCTTCCACGAGATACCACCAGGTAAAGGGCCATTCAGTTCCTGTTTATTGCGGGTAATTGTTCCAGTTCTGACAGAGCAAGGAGGTTTTGGTTACTACTCAAACCTTTTTCTTGTACAAAAGCCTGATTTTTCCTTCTGCCCCCATCCTGAACCTGAAGTACCTCAACGTACTTGGGTAGCCAGCTTTAGGATGGAGTCTGTTCACTTTGTAATCAAATCCATGGAGCGAAAGGAGTTTCTTGCTTCCTTGGATATCAAGGATACACTCATTTATATCCCAATATGTGAAGGCCACCGCAACCTTCTCCAGATTGCTGTGGACGTGTCCCACTACCAGTTCTGAACCCTGTCCTTTGGTCTGACAACAGCACCAAGGGTATTTACAAAGGTCATGGCAGTTCTGTTACTCCTTTCTGATGTAGGAGTTCTGCTACACCTCTACGATATCCTGATCAAAGCTATTTCTGCTCCTCTTCTGTCCCACTTGCGCTTGACAGTAAAAATGCTGAAGATGCATGGTTGTCATAAATTTCAGCCTGTTCCCAACCCAGAGCATGGTTTTCCCTGGTCTCTTTGTTTAACACCAGGTATCAGAGGGTGTTTTTCAACCAGGACAAGATACTGGCCATTCAAGAACACATGAAAACCTTGTTCATCCAAGCACGTTTTCTTTCTACGGTGCATGAAACTTATGAGGCGGGGGTGTTTCAACGCCCTTCCAAAACTAGATACTAGCAAGGTGGTTGAGGTCTAATCCTCAATTGGAATTGGTGACACAGTTCTTCCGTCTGTCGCCACTGAACAGTCAGTCTCTTGAAGGCGAGGAATCTCAGTCAGGGAAGTCCCTTCTCATTGTGGGACTGGACCATACTAACCACAAACGCTAGCCTGCACGAATGGAGTGTAGTGACACCAAGCTTCCATCTTCAGGGGCTTTGGTCACGGGAGGAGGCAAGACTGTCAATCAGTGTTCTTGGGCTACGGGCACTCTGATACAGGCACAGTTCTTTCTGAGAGCCAGGCCCATTTGAGTTCAGTCCGATAACTCCACAGTGTAGGTCCATAAAAGTCACCAAAGTGGGCACCAGAAGTTCCTTTGCCATGAAGGAGGGGACTAGGAACATGCGCTGGGTGGAACATCATGCCCTTGGCAATATCGATGGTCTTTATCAAAGGGGTGGACAATTGGGAAGCCGACTACTTAAGTCACCATGCCATTCATCCAGGGGAATGGTCCCTCCATACGGTGGTGTTCGCCCAGATTGTGGACAGGTGGGGTCAGTCTGAGGTCGACAGGATAGCCCATCTGTCCTGGCACAATACCAGGCCACTTTGTGTTTCAGCCAAATATCTGCAGGCATCCCTAGTAGATGCCATGATAATTCCATGGAATTACCGACTGATATAGATCATTCTTCCGATTCCTATTTTACCTTTGCTGCAAAAGAAGGCCAAGAGGGAAGGGGGTGCAGGTAATTCTGCTGGTCCCAGACTGCCCAAGAAGATCCTTCTCGGCATGGAGCCATCCTGGAGACTTCCCCTCAGGGAAAGACTTTCTGAGCCGGGGTCCGTTCTTTCATCAGGACTTGGTATTGCTGGCTTTTACGACCTGTTAGTTTAGGCCCAGATTCTCAGCAGAAAAGGTTTCTCTGACAGGGTCATCCAGGCAATGATTAAGGCCAGGAAATCAGCATCTTGTAAGCATTATTACTGGGTCTGTAAGTCCTACAAAGGCTGACGTGAATGGCGAGGTGAACCACCTCTTCGTTCCATCTGACTCTGTTTTTGTCTTTCCTTCAGGATGACCTGGACAGTGGGTTAATCTTCTCTTAAGGTTCAAGTCTCAGCCTTGCCTGTCTTTTTCCAAAGATTGGCTGTGCTGTTGGAAGGCCACACCTTTCTTCAGGTGGTCCTCCACATCCATCTACCTTTTTGTTCCGCTGGTGTCACCGTAGGACCTGATTTCGGTTCTTTCTGCGTTGCCGAACTAGCCGTTTGTACCTTTTTAGAATCTGTTCCTTTAATTTCTGATGGGGAAGGTCTCCTTTTTTCTCAACATATCATTTACAAGAAGGGTATCTGAGCTGGCCCTATTCTGTAGGTCTGGCCTTGCTTTTTTTCACTAGGACAGAGCGGTTTTATACACCAAGGCCTCTTTCCAACCCAAAGTGGTGTCCAAATTTAAATTAAATTAGGACATTGTTATACCTGCTTTGCAGTCCAGTGCTCAGGATTTGCCCTATTGAATTAGAATAACAGACTGGAAGCTTTAAAATGAGGGTGGTGCTTTTGAAATCAAGAACATCCAGCTAGCGCCAGGACCATCTTCTAAAGTTGATTCAGCTGTGAGATTGGGGCACCTCCAGTGCAAAGCTTTCTCAGTAATGGCAACAGGCAGGGGTGTGTGCATCTGCACGCACAGTGAGGAGACTTTTGGAGGATGGCCTGGTGTCAAGAAGGCCAGCAGAGAAACCACTTCTCTCCAGGAGAAACATCAGGGACAGACTCATATTCTGAAAAAGGTACAGGGATTGGACTGCTGAGGATTGGGGTAAAGTCATTTTCTCTGATGAATTCCCTTTTAGATTGTTTGGGGCATCTGGATACGCTTGTCCGGAGAAGGAAAGGTGAGCGCTACCATCAGTCCTGTGTCATGCCAACAGTAAAGCATCCTGAGACCATTCATGTGTGGGCTTGCTTCTCGGCCAAGGAAGTAGGCTCACTCAAAAAAAAATTCTAAACACAGCCATGCATTAAGAATGGTACCAAAACATCCTCCGAGAACAACTTTTCCCAACCATCCAAGAACAGTTTGACGAACAATGCCTTTTCCAGCATGATGGAGCACCTTGTCATACAGCATAAGTGGCTCTGTGATCAAAACATTGAAATTTTGGGTCCATGGCCAGGAAACTTCCCAGACCTTAATCCCATTGAGAACTTGTGGTCAATCCTCAAGAGGCAGGTGGACAAACAAGAACCCACAAATTCTGAAAAACTCCAAGCATTGATTAGGCAAGAATGGGCGGCCATCAGTCAGTATGTGGCCCAGGAGTTGATTGACAGCGTCCCAGGACAAAATTCAGAGGTCTTCAAAAAGAGGGGTCAACACTGCAAATATTGACTTTTTATAAACTTAATGTGATTCTCAAATAAATCCTTTGACACTTATGAATTGCTTGTAATTTCACTTCAGTATACCATAACATCTGCCAAAAAGGTCTAAAAACACTGACGCGGCAAACTTTGTGAAAGCCAATACTTGTGTCATTTTCAAAACTTTTGGCCATGACTGCAGTCTTCCTCTATATTGCTGTTTTTGAAATGTAGCAGTAAGACACTGTTGAACACAGAGAAAAATGCGCTCAACCAAATCGGAAGACGATCCTACACAGGGAATGTTATAAAAGTATATTATTAGTGCAAGGGGAAATTGCGCACAGTTTATCCAGGCAGACCCTGATCTGCAAAATAATATCCAATCTAGTAAGTAACAACTCCCTTCCTGTGACCCACACATTCACTAATACAGGTGCACATATATTGATTGCACAAAACGACCCACACAGGACATTAATATAGATATGCACACTGCATTAACAGCAAACAAAAAGAAACCACATTGCCACAAGAATTAGTTTTTGTGCCTTGTGCTCCCCAATTATGCTACTACTCCACACTCCCCTACTTGTGCATATTGCTAACGTCTACTTGCCTGTCACTTTGTTTTTCGGGTTCCTGTTATGGGGTTTGCGTAAAGAGCAATGGTATTTATTCAAAGGTAGTCTTTAGCTGTACGCCAAGCAAAGGGCCAGCTGCCTTTGCTAGTTGATACCTAATGCTGAAAAATGGTTTTCAATGATTCAGGTGCAGTGGAAGCAAGTACAGGCAAGAATAAGAGAGACTGATAAGCTTCTTGATGAGGTTGATGATTGCATCTCCAACCTAGAAATAGGTAAGTTGGGCTGTAAACTAAAGGTTTTTCGAAAGGGCTTTCTGTTTTTCTATTTATAGAATATTTTTTTTTCTTTTTCTATTTGTGTAATGAAATAAAAAAAAAATGCAGGTGCATTGTAAATTAATTTGAATTGCACAGCAGGTAGCTTTCACATGTTGACACAGGCTTTGTTCAAAAACTGAAAGGAGCAATAAACTTAGGCTTTTATACAAGGAACTTGTATTTAAGACTAATATGTTTGTGTGTACACACGTATGTACATAAAATTCTGCTCTGTTATCAGCTGTGGTGTTAAAATGTGGCTGAAGGTGTTGGGCAGTTATGAAATGACAGATTATATGCAGGAAAATAACTTGGCTCAACATTACATCTTTAGCTCAAATATTATTCTTTTAAAAGCTTCCAATTTTAAGAGTCCTTTACATATATGTAAATATTATTAGTAGGTCTTTTATGTAAGGTTACTTATATATTTTATTAATCCTGTAGGCACACATGTTGAAATCTGATCTCTGTATTTTATTAGAACTAGAATGACTATTTTCTCTCCTTCTCAGATCTGATCAATTTTTTTTAACTGACAAGATTACATACTGTGCAGTGATCGACCAATTTGATGGGGTTATTATGTGGCTTATTGTTAAATGTGGTCAGAAAGTGACCCGCAGATTAACGCTGTCTGCTCGTGCGTGCAACTATTTTCTGATTTCTTTCATCCATCTGGGGGACACTGCTAACCATGGGGTAGGTTAGGGAGGAGTCTGGCACCCAAATAGTTAATCTTTTGCTGCTGACAGGCATATCCCCCCGCCCCTTCCCCACAGAACTCAGTTTGAAGTAGGTGCCCTAGGAGTATGGGCTGAAGTTTGGAGAGCTGCACAGTGAACGGAGTTCACTGGGTTTAGGCTTTTTTTTTTTTTTTTTTTTTTTTTTTTTTTTTAGCTGTTGACATAGTGCACGAGTGGCTCTGCGAGACAGAGCGCACTCGTGAGCAGAGAAGGACTGTACAGCTGACAGGTTGGAAACAGTGAGACTTCTCGCAGTGTGAGATGCGCTCTCACACTGCTAGCAGAGTGAGGCGCTGCCACAGCCAGTAAGCGCCGGTGCTCTTGCCGTCCCCGGGGCCATGGAATATACCAAGTCCCCTCCTCAAGGAAAGAGGAGGGGTAACTTGAGCTAATGGTCGCGCTATTCAGCGCTTTGCAGAGGGGAACAGAGGAGCGGATAGCAGCGATTCCACTCAAGGAAGTGTGTGGAAATTGCAGTCAGTCTGCACAGGTGAAACAGAGAGAGCCAGGGAGGGGGAAGTTAGAAAACCTCCCCCCTCCCCCGCTGAGTGAGCAGGTGGAAGATTATAAAGTAAGGAAGGACACAGCAGCCATTTGGAGGAGGCACAGCTGCTGGCAAACATCTCCCTGCTAAGTATCATTTATTTTCTCTATATTGCATGGATAGAGAAGTATAATTGTTATGGGCATATATATTAAGTAGAGCCTGTATAAAACAACAAAATTTGGCTCTCCTGTGTTTATTCAGAAATGCTGTAATGTGTTCAGACCTAATTAGCTAGTATTTCTGATAACTATTGAGTGTTTGTGCTTGTCTGGTTGTTTGTGGCTTTGTTTTTCTCCCAATAATGGCTGATAAAAGTAAAGTAACATGTGCCAAACATACGATCTGTTCAAAGTGTAATGTTAAATTAACTAGAGAACGTCTGGATCAGGGGCTTTGTGCTGTGACACCTGTAATATTGCAGCCTAAAGACAGCCCTATTCAGGGGACAGAGCCTCCAGAGTGGATGGCAACCTTTTCACAGGGGGTTAATACCCTTGTGAACCTGTTATCTAAACCAGCAGAGATCCCAGTGGTGGCTATGAGACTTCCATCTACCACTGAGATACAACCCCCAGTGAAGCTAGGAGGGGAAATGAGTAGTCAAGGGCTGATGGAGGTAGGAGACAGTCGCTTAGAGGAAGGTCATCCTTTTCCTCCAAGTGACGGTCTATCCGGCCAAGCTGCCGGATAGACCGACAGCATGACTACCACCCTCCTCTGATAACGGAGGGGGGAGTGGGAGGACGGCTGCTGGGGTTTGCCCAGCAGTGGACAGAGTCCTCAGCAGACATGTGGGTTCAGGGGATCATGAGAAGGGGTTACATGATAGTTGGTGGAGCCTGCTCCACACAGGTTTTTTTGTAACCAGTTTACCCCGCTGTCCTCAAAAAAGACAGGCAATGCTCTCTTCTGTTGATTTGCTTCTTTTAAAGAAGGTTATTGTACAGGTTCCGGCGTACCAAAGAAGGGAGGGGTTTTACTCAAACCTATTCTTGGTACAGAAACTGGATGGTTCATTCAGACCAGTGCTGAACCTCAAGCCGCTAAATCTGCATCTGAGAGTAGATTCTTTCAGGATGAAATCCCTAAGATCTGTCATAGATGGCCTGGAGGCAGGCCAGTTCATGGCATCAATAGACATCAGGGATGCCTATCTTTATGTACCGATCTGGGAGAGGTATCAGCCGTTTCTCAGATTCACGGTAGATTCGGCTCACTATCCATTCAGAGCTCTTCTGTTCGGGCTTGCCACAGCCCCAAGAGTATTCACAAAGATTATGGCAGCACTCCTTCACACCAAAGGGGTGCAGATTGTACCTTATTTGGACGATCTTCTAATCAAGGCGTCAACGGTTCAGTTGTTGGAAGAACATCTTCGCCTTACTGCGAGGGTGCTGGAACAGCACGGTTGGCTCCTGAATGTAACAGTCACAAATGATCCCTTGTCGGAGAATGACATTTTTGGGGCTAATAATGGACACTGCAGACAGCAGAGTTTTTCTTCCAGAGGACAAGATAAGGTCCTTGATGGAGTGGACAGACAGGGTTCTGTCACACAGGAGGCTGTCAGTACTCGTGTATGAAGCTGCTAGGAAAGATGGTGGCATCTTTCAAGACGCTGCCATACGGAAGGATACACTCCAGATGTCTTCAATGGGACATTCTGAGGAAGTGGTCGGGGTCCTCCTCTGTTTGGATCGCCAGTGGATGAGGTTATCTCTAGAGACGAGAAAATCCCTCAGCTGGTGGTTGTTAAAGGGCAGATCCTTTGCCCCGTGGGCCTGGATCTTGGTATCCACAGACGCCAGTCTGAGTGGTTGGGGGGCAGTGGTCCTTCACCTAAGGATGCAGGGTCTGTGGTCAGAGAGAGTCTGTTCTTCCCATAAATGTGCTGGAACTTATGGCCATCCTGAAAGCACTGCAGAGGGCTCAGGGTGTGTTACAGGGAAGCCTGGTTCGCATCCAGTCCGACAATGCCACGGCAGTGTCATACATAAACAAACAAGGGGGCACCAGGAGTGCAAGAGCGATGAGGGTCACGTTTCAGATTTTTGCCTGGGCAGAAAGAAACGTGCCTGCGCTGTCAGCGGTGTTTATCCCAGGGAAACAGAACGTACAAGCAGACTATCTAAGTCGGCACGAAATTCTACCAGGGGAGTGGGCTCTGCATCCGGAAGTATTCCAGTTGCTGGTGGACAAATGGGGACTTCCGGATCGAGACCTGATGGTGTCAAGAGTCAACAGGAAAGTCCCAGAGTTTTGCGCAAGAACAAGGGACCCACTGGCTGTGGCAGTGGACGTCCTAACAATGCCTTGGGACTTCAGGTTAGGATACCTGTTCCCCCCCCCCCCCTCCAGCCTGGCCACAAAGGGTATGGTTCCCAGAGATTCTTCTGGTAGCAGTAGGTCAAGGGGTTCGGTTGCCACTTCGAAGAGATCTGCTGACCCAGGGACCGTTCTTACATCAGGGTCTAGACCGGCTGAATTTAATGGCATTGCTTTTGAATCCAGTCTGTGGAGAGCCAGAGGGTTCTCTGTGAGTGTAGTAGACACTCTCCTAAGAGCCAGAAAGCCAGTTTCGGCTAGGATTTATCACTGCATCTGGCATGTGTGTATATAACGTGGTGTAAAAAGAAATCTTACAATTCAAAATCCTTTTGTCTGGCTAGATTTCTAGCTTTTTTGCAGGGTGGCTTGGATGCGGGTCTCCGGTTGGGAACCTTAAAGGTTCAGGTGTCAGCATTGTCAGTGTATTTTCACAGACGGCTGGCGGAGATTCCGGATGTTCGAACTTTCTTGCAGGGAGTTCTTCACATCCAGCCACCCTACGTGCATCCTATGGAACCTTGGGATCTTAATTTGGTCCTGGACATGTTGCAGGAGCCTCCATTCGAACCACTTCGCTCAGCGGAATTGCGCTTCTTGACTTGGAAGGCAGTTTTCCTGCTGGCTATTGCCTCAGCTAGGAGGGTCTCCGAGCTGGGGGCCTTATCTTATAAAGAACCTTATTTGGTCTTTCATGAGGATAGGGCAGTTTTAAGGACTATTCCATCCTTCCTCCCTAAGGTGGTGTCGGGTTTCCATATTAATCAGGAAATGGTAGTTCCGGTATTCAGAGAGGATCCTCAGGTTACTGGAAAAACAAAAGGAAGTAAATGTTTAGATGTCGTTAGGGCGTTGCGGATATATGTTAAGAGAACTGCAAAGATTCGTAAGACAGATTCTCTATTTGTGTTCTTCGATTTCGCTAGACGAGGATGCCCTGCGTCTAAGCAATCAATTGCTAGGTGGCTTACCCTAACAATTAGGGAGGCTTATGTCCGTACTAAGCGTCCTGTGCCAAAGCGTATTGTTGCCCATTCTACCCGTTCGGTTGGGGCATCTTGGGCAGTGCGAAACGGGGCCTCAGCGGACCAGCTATGCAGGTCAGCTACCTGGTCCTCGGTTCATACTTTCACAAGATTCTACCAATTTAATGTTTTTGCGTTTGAGGACGCCTCATTTGGTCGTAGTGCTCTACGTGCGGGGCGATCAGAGCGGTCCCACCCATCAGAGGGACTGCTTTAGTAAGTCCCCATGGTTAGCAGTGTCCCCCCAGATGGATGAAAGAGAAAAGAAGATTTATACTTACGATAAATCTGTTTCTCTGATTCCATCTGGGGGATACTGCGTCGTCGTCGTCCCCCCCCACCCCCCCCCCCCCCCTCTTTTCTTTGTTTTGTGTGTGTTTGGTTGATTGGCCTATCTTCCTAGGGCTTTGTTAATCAAACTGAGTTCTGTGGGGAAGGGGCGGGGGGATATGCCTGTCAGCAGCAAAAGATTAACTATTTGGGTGCCAGACTCCTCCCTACCCCTACTCTACCCCATGGTTAGCAGTGTTCCCCCACATGGAATCAGAGAAACCGATCTATCGTAAGTATAAATCCTCTTTTCACGAACAAGTGACAGCCATGCTAGATATGATCCAGCTCAATGGGAGAAAAGTCTAGCTTTCGTTTAATTTGGCCATTATGTGGGATCGGCCTGAGTGTGGCCAGCTTCAGCTATAGCTGTGATAAGTTTGCCTTTTTTAGGGGGTGGTAAATGAGCAACAACATGGTTGTGCATACTACACATGCATCTATTGTCTGCTTATACAATTTTTTTAGTTTTGTCAGTATTGCAATAGATCTTTTATGCAGATATTAGTTTGCATATATCTCACATTGAATGCATTTGATTTCCTGTTTAGAAACTGCTAAACTGGATGAAGAATGTTTGAATTATAACCTGGCATATAATGTTCCAGGAGGGGTAGAAATACATAATGGTAAGTAAAGAAAATGCTCTGTTATCATATTGGCTATGTAAAGGTAAGCCTTAGTTGCAAACCAGTTGCCAGTGTCGTGTATATACACACAGCTTTTATTCTAAAGCCGTTACAGCTGTTCTCCTCCCAAATGCCTTTTTTCTTATTATGACTTTCATTCATTCTTTATAGAGAGTGAACATTTGAAGTCATTGGAGCAGAACTGTATCAGGTAAGATAAACTTTCCAGATGACACAATTTAATAGTAGTCATGCATTATAAAGTAAATGTATTCAGCTAATTACTCTACAGGCAATAACCAAAACTTATGTTCATTATTTATTTTATCTAATAAAGTGCTGGGACGATTTAAATGTGCCATCTGAGTTTTGTGGTCATGTACGGGTTTGATCTTAAGTTTTACCAGTAAAAAAAATCAAAATAGCTGCAAACTAGTATTTAAATTGAGATGCTTGTTGTCTTGTGCTTTTTTTTTTTTTTTTTTTTTTTTTTGTGAAGTTATATTTTTCTGTATTGTAATTTGCTATTGAGGTTTTTATAATATATCTCAGTCAGCAATTATTTTTATTATGCTATATTTATTAAACACACAACCTATTGTGCAGCACTGTACATTGAAGGGGACCCAACACACACAAATTAAATACAATGACAGCAGAAGGTAAAGATGGCCTGCCCAAATGAGCTTACAATGTAATAGATGTGCAGAACATTTTATACATAAGGTAGTGGAATAGCAATTGTAGCTGCTGGTGGGGAAGGTGCTAGTAGCTACTCTAAAGCGGCATGATCAGTCCCATTAATAAAGCAGCCATTGGCAATTAACATTTATGGGCTGCTGCTACTAGAGATGTGGTAAGGTTGAAATGAGGAGAGACTGAGTTCATTTTTATGTGCGCTCTCCTGATTGTTTCCGAATTATGTTTTCGCCTTGGGTTTTAATGATTTTCAGCATTTTACAGGTATATGAATAAAGCTTGTATGTTTAATCAGCAATAATAAATGTTTTATTTATACAATCATACTTGTCATTGTATAAGTAATATATTTAATGGCTAACTAAGCATATTCCTATGTTTTTCTCAATAATTTTATATTTTTACTATGGCTGGTGAAGGTTGGTTTTCATAGCCGTGCAAAATGTTTGTTAACTTGATACATCTGATGCTAGTAATTTAGTTTATTATAATGTCTAATTGGTGGTCAAATGTGTTTGGCTTCATTAGTGCATTACCTTTTTTTTCTTTGTTTTTTGATCTAAAATATGTTATTTAATATCCATTATCCTTATTTTACATATGTGTACGTTGTCACATACTTTAAAAAACAATGCTGTGTGGTTTGACCTTTCTACTGTAGGGTTTTATGCAGCTCCTCCATCATTCTTAGTCTTCCTCAATATGCTGTTGAAGGTAGATAATATAGACCCAGTCTCCCGTATACAAGGGGAAGTATGTCATTGGCCATATACTATGCAGTTTTGGCATGTATCTCTAAAAGCAAAGGTGTCATCCTGTATCTGAGTATTACTCAGGCTTCTGAGAGATAATTGAAACAACCTGACTGACAGTTTAATTCCATTTCCAATACATTTACTTTATCTCTGGTAGTACACTTCCTTTTGGGACAAACCTCCAAAGTCTTGATTGTCTTGCAAATTTTCTGAATACGGATTCTGGCATCATCTGTAGAAGCGCATTGAAGCCGCACTCTGAAAAAGCGAAATATTCTTTGTTGCTTCTGGTTTAGCCTGCACATCTAGGTTTGGTGCTGCCCCTCCAGCTAATCACATTTTTTCAAGATTAGAGATTTGACTTGACTTTTTTTTGTTTTTATTTCTCTTTGACTCTTTCATGGAGAAACTTTGCCTTAATTGCTTCAGCTAGCACATTTATGGACAAAAGGGCTTTTTGGCTGTGCCAGTAATCTGGCAGCCTCTCTACACTGACTGAGAAGTCTTCACATCAAGGTTAACATGTTTACGGTGCTTTCCTCCTTCAAGCAAAGAAGCCAGTTGGAGACAACCTATTAGCAATTATTTTCCAGAACTCAAGCTGACTCCTGGCAAAATAGAAATAAGAAGAAAGCCTTACTCCACCAAGATCATTAATGCATGAAGCGAGGAAAGGTGGTGGTTTCTCTTACCTTGTTTGGCAGAAGACTAACGAACATTGGCGTCTCTGAATTATGATCTCCCCTCTTGAAGCTGCTGCTTTTCTTGCTTTTACATGAGACCTTTTGAATGACTTGTGCTCAAAAATTGGTGCAAGGGTATACAAACCTCTGATACAGCAATGCAGTTGTATATTTAATTTGACAGCAGTTGTTACCTGTCTGTAATGGAGAAGGATAAATTACTCAATCAAGCTTTACATGTTTAACTGACCTGCAGTTTGAATGCCAGGGAAAGCCTGAACTACTATTTACCTTTGTACTTAAAATGTTCAAGTTGACACTCTACATTCTTTTCTGTATCCTGATGAAACTCTGCTTTTGCTGGTGTTGCCTAGAGACTTTGAACTGGTAATCTGTTTTCTTCTTCATTTAATACAAATTTCTTACAGCTAAATTAAATCTTCATTTCTGAAACGTTGTGTTTCAGCTGTCTGCCTGTTCTGCTAATTGAGGTTAGACATAAACTGAGTTTAGTAAGTTTAGACATAAGCCTTGCTTTCTTGGTTGTTTTCCCAGAGACCTTTACTGGTGATGAACGTATTGTCTTCCCCTTCTGTTAGTACGTATTTGTTTGGAATTGCACATAAATGAGGCTAGATAAGTGCAAAACTAAGAAAGTTTTCTGAGCTGTGCAAGGTTTTTAATTTTCCTAGCAACTGTTTGAAAAGTATATTTATTTTGAGAAGTGCAAACTTGACACAGGGTCATGGTCAACACATTGAAGTTGGAAAGCAAGATATTTTTCCTCTTATATTTTTTTTGTGGTAAGTTGCTGTAATATGTTGTGATTTCTGTTTGTACTTAATTTTAAAATCTGTTTTAAATATTTATAGTTGGTAGTTTTAGTGCTCGAATGCTACTATATTAATGCTTTGTAGTACTACTCATGTTCCAATAATTAGCTATAATTTGTGATTTAATTTTATTTCCTTGATTGGTAATGCCGCCCTGTGGACATCTTATGCTATATATGCACTCTGGACTAACCATTGAAAGGTGAATACTGCTATGCAAGATTTTAAGTGAGTTGCTCATCTAGAAGCCCAGGTTCTAGATCTAAATGAGCAATTGGCAACACAGAGATCCATTGACAACATTGAGAGGGATTTTGTACACACTGAGCAGGGATAGGTTGGATTCAGTGAAGAAGGGGATGGACACGTGGGAGAGCAGGGTCCTGAGGCTAAGGGGAACGCATGAAGATTGAGGGAGAATTAATCCTGATCAGATAAACTCCAACCAATATGTCAAATTGGCAAATATTGGGGATGTCTGTTCAGAATTAGCATTCCTGGAGCAGGATCCTTCCACTAGCTGCCAGGAGAGTGACTGCTCTAGTAAAGATGGGAACAGTAGTGTAGCAGACTGGTGGTATGTGATTAGAAGGACAAATCTGTTGCCAGTAGCATGAATGCTGAACAGTTTGCTGTCTCCTGATTGCTCCAGTTCTGCATATTGTGGATCAATTAGGTAGATAGTTGCATGGTGCATATAGCTACCAATGACCGTTATATGGATAGCCCTAAAAAAACTATTTCGGGGAACTAGGCTATATACTTAAAACATGGACTTCCAAAGTAGCATTTGGGTCATTCCACATCAGATCACCCAAAATAAAATGAAATGTCCACCACCCATCTCAGCTTTGTTAGAATTTTTTTTAGTTAAGAGAGGATGTCAAAACAACTATTTGTCAAATATCTTGACAATTAGTTGATTTAAATATTGATTTTTAAATTTACTAATCGCGGCTTCTTTATCCAGTTTATTTAACGTATCACGGGTGTTAAGGAATCCCCACAATATTTGGACCCCTAAGGTAACTCTTCCATCAAGATTAGGGATCCCATTTTTGGGGTGAGGGGGGTTAAAAAAAGGTATACATTACTACCACAAAAAATCAGCAGGGTACTTTTTTGTTTTGGTTTACTTTGGTTTCTCTAAAGGGAATCCCCTTCGCATCAGTTTCTGTTTGTTTCATTTCCTATATGGGAGTTTTATCCCATTGCCTCAGTTTAGTTCACTTTCTTGGTATGGTTTTTAACAATTTGTAAATTATGTATTTTTCTTCTCTACTATGAAACAGTACCCTCATGATTTTTTGTGGTAGTAATGTACCCCCCCCCTCTCCCCACCCAAAAAAAATGGCATCCCTAATGTTGATGGAACCTAGCGGTTTTAATTCTTTTCGACAACGTGAGCCAGTTAGTGTTTTGGTTTGGATTTTTGAATTCGGGAGGAAGAGTTACCTTTGGGGTCCAAATTTTGTGGTGATTCCTTAATAAACACCAGTGATGTTTCAAATAAACTGGATAAAGAAGCCGTGATTAGTAAATTATTTAAGAATTTGAAAAATCAATATTTAACTCAACTAATTGTCAGACAGTTGAGATATTTGACAGAAATGGTTGTTTTGACATCCTCTCGACTAAAAAAATGTCTAACAAATCTGAGATGGGTGGTGGACGCTCCTGGTTGAAAGGACATGGGAGGCTATATACTTAAAACAGGGAGGCTTCAGGATACAAGTATGAAGCTGCCGAAAACGCAGCTTCCATCTCCTCCACGGTTTCAGCAACAGCAGTTGCGGCCAGGAGGGCCCTATGGCTGAGGTCCTGGGATGCGTACACTGAATCTAAGAAATCTTTGGAGTCTCTCCCTTATTCAGATGGAGTGTTATTTGGTCTGAATTGGACAGCATAATTTCCCATGCCACAGTTGGCAAAAGTATCTTCTTACCAGTCAATGTCCCAAAGCCTAGGATGCCCAGGTTTGGTACATTTAGACAGCCCTTTTGGGGGGGGGGGGGCTTATCTGGTCAGAGCACAGGTCCAAACCATCTGGCACCAGAGGACACTCGCACTGACTGGTAGGTCTTCCCCCTCCGCGAATCATCCCTCTTCCAGGCTCCTGGATAAACCGGCAGCTTGACGCCCCCCCCCCCCCTTCTCGCGGCGGCTTGAGTTGCGGGGGCGTCTGCTTCTTTACAGAAATATTAAAGTAATTTTATCGTTTTCCAATAAGCATTGTCTAAGCGATTTGTGTTTCCAAAGCACAAAATGATTTATTTTAGCAGATGCAATATTTAGCAGTTCAATACATCATTATAATACAGTACAGCCAATACCAAAAATACATACATAACGCGCTCGCTAAGCTGTGCTCCACTGGTACCAGCTTACAGTACTTCACTCCAGAATACTGTGGTCAGAGAGAGACTGGGCTAATACCAGTTAGAGCTGTTACAGAGAGAACAATGCAGATGAAGTGGCTTGCTTCTATAGGTCCAGGCTTCAGGAGGGTCCAGTGTAAGCAGGTCATAGGCTATGTTCAAACAACCCCCTCCGAGGGTGAGGGTCAACATTCCAGATAATTATCCCGCCCAGAAACCAGGTAAAGCTAATCTATTCACAATACACAGGCAGTAACAATTTGAACATGTATTCCCTAACATCGCTAACTAGAGTATGCAATGTGCGATCTCTTCGGTGAATGAACTGGACAACTGCTGATGAATAGGGGATTAAAATGATACTAAACATGACATAGTTCCTGCAACCTGAACCTCAAATATCACTAAAGTGTACATATAATCATCTATAAACTAAATACGATCTGCTCATAAATCACTGTAGAATGGAACCAATATAAATATGAAATATATAAATAAATATGAGTGCTAGTGTGTGTGTATTTTACCGCGTGATCGTGCCATGCTACGTGTTACGTGGCATACTGATCGCAATCGCACAGTAAAACAATATTAATCAATATAATTTCGTTCATCCAATTATACGACTTCGACAGAGATCAGTGGGCAGAGTCCCTCGGAGGACAGTTGGATTTGTGGATCGTGACGAGAGGTTACATAATAGACCTATTGGGCCCAGTTTTTAGCAACCAGCTTGCCCCGCAACCCACAAAGAAGATGATATGCAATGCTCTTCTGTGTTGCCTTTCTTCTGTCCGCAGGAGTCCTCCGGGAAGTGCCGGAGCAGCAGAGGAGACAAGGGTTCTACTCAAGTCTCTTTTTGATCCAGAAGCTGGATGGCTCCTTCCGCCCTCTCTTGAACCTAAAACAGTTGAACCTTCACCTGCAGGTGGTCAGATTTAGGATGGAATCACTCAGGTCGGTTATCAACGGACTGGAAGCAAACCAGTTCATGGTGTCGATAGACATCAAAGACGCCTACCTCCACATTTCAATCTGGAAGGCACATCACTCTTAGATTTACAGTGGGACTTTCTCACTACCAGTTCACTGCTTTCCCATTCTACCTTGCAACCAAGGGTGTTTACAAATATAATGGCAGTGATGGCAGCTTATCTTTATTCCAGCGTAGTGCAAATAGTGCCCTACATGGATGATTTACTAATCAAGGCTGCCTCGGATCACCTGCTCGAGCAGCATTTACAGCTCACCATCAGGATCCTGGAGAGGCATGGGTTGATCATAAACCGGGCCAAATTCCAGTTAACCCCTTGCCAGAGAATGACCTTTCTGGGAATGATAATAAATACCAAACCTTTGCCCATGGTCTAGGATCTTGGTATCCAGACGCCAGCCTTCGGGGATTGTGTGACTTTGGCCCTTCATTTGAGACTTCAGGGGCTCTAGTCCTCTCTCCCCATCAACATACTGAAACTGAAAGCCATGTTAAAGGCCTTAAGAGCCCCCGGTCCATCTGCAGCCCGACAATGCCACGGCAGTGTCGTATGTCAGACGGGGGCACCAGGAGTGCAAGAGCAATGGAGGTGGCGACTCCGATCTTGACCTGGGTCGAAAACCATGTTCCCTTCATCTCCGTAGTCTTTAGTCCAGGCATCCAGAACTGGGAAGCAGACTGTCTAAGCCGGCATGCAATTCTGACGGGGCATTGGTCTTTTCATCCGGAGGTCTTTCAGTCTCTGGTCGTTCGATGGGGGACCCCGGACCGAGACCCAATGGCATCTCGTCACAACAGAAAGGTCCTACACTTTTGCTCAAGGGCAAGGGACCCCTTGGCAGTGGCCGTCCATGTAATGACAATGCCCTGGGACTTCAGGTTAGGATACCTGTTCCCTCCCATTTCCATGATTTCCCGCGGCTTTCAGCGAGTCAAGCAGGGCGGACTCCCAGTCATATTACTGGCTCCAACTTGACTGTGGAGGGTCTGGTATTCAGAAATTCTGTTGATAGCGATAGGTTTAGGTCTTCGGTTACCTCTTCGAGAAGACCTTCTACAGGGACCATTCCAACATTAGGATTTACCGCGGCTGAATTTAACAGCATGGCTGTTGAAGCCAACCTTTGGTAGTCCAGAGGGTTCTCTTAACGAGTAGTGGACACCCTCCTTAGGGCTAGAAAACCAGTCTTTGCTCGTATTTACCACCGCATCTGGCTTACCTAAATTAGATGCAAGAGCCAAACCTGCCACACAGGTTCAATCCACGCCTCAAGGTTTCTTGCTTTTCTCCAGGATGGACTGGATGGGGGCCTTCGCCTGGGATCCTTAAAAGTGCAGATTTCTGCTCTTTGTTTTTTTTAGGGGGTTTTTTCACCGTTGCCTAGCAGAAATGCCAGACGTCAGGACCGTTCTGCATATCCAACCTCCATATGTTCCGCCCACAGCACTCAGGGATTTTAATCTGGTCCTTAATATCATCTCCATCAATTTATATAGCGCCACTAATTCTGCAGCGCTGTACAGAGAACTCTCACATCAGTCCCTGCCCCATTGGAGCTTACAGTCTAAATTCCCTAATATAGACACACACTGACACACGGAGGGAGACAGACAGACAATATGCTTCAGGGACCTCCCTTTGAACCGTTACAGACTGCGAAGTTGCGTTTTTTAACATGGAAAGTGGCCTTTCGATTAGCTATTGCGTCACATGTAGAGTTTCCGAGCTTGGGGGCTTTATCATGTCGCGAACCATATCTTGTGTTAGACGATGATAGGGCGGTTCTCGGAACAGTTCCTCCTTTACTGCCAAAAGTATCTGGTTTTCATGTTAACCAAGAAATAGTGGTTCGGGTGTTCACGGAGGATCCATAAGCTTCTGGAACAGGCTCTATGAAATTTCTGGTTGTGTTCAGAGCTCTCTGATGTCTTATGGACATAGATTGGAAGATTTGCCGCACAGATTTTTTTTGTTTATTTCATTTGACTTCTCAAAGCAAGGTTGGCTGGCCTCCAAGCAATCTATTGCTCGACGGCTTACGTTGACTATTAAGCAGGCTTACATCCATGCTAACCGACCTGTGCCAGATGGTATTGCCCATTCTACCCGCTCCGTGGGCGCGTCTTGGGCTGTGCGAAATGTGGCCTCGGCGAACCAGTTATGCAGAGTAGCCACTTGGCCCTCGGTCCATACCTTTACATAATTTTACCAATTCATTGTCTTTGCGTCGGCGGACACCAGTTTCAGTCATAGTGCTCTACGTGCTGGGCTGTCAGAGCGGTCCCTCCCTTAAGGGGGCTGCTTTAGAAAGTCCCCATGGTAGCAGTGTCCTCCAGATAGGATGATAGAAGAGGATTTTTATACTCCCGATAAATCAGTTTCTCTGATTCCATCTGGGGGACATTACGTTCCCTCCCTTCTGCTCTTCTGCTGTTTGGTCTTTGACTCCCCTTTTTTGGGGCTTTATACTTAAACTGAAGAAGCTACAGGGGGGTTTTAGAGGGGAGGGGTTTGTCAGCAGCATACATTAACAGAGTTTACTAGTTAAGTGCCAAACTCCACTCCCCTCACGCAACCCCATGTTAGCAGTGTCCCCCAGATGGAATCGTAGAAACAGATATATCGGGAGTATAAAATTCCCCTTTTCTTAGAAAATCTAAAAAGTAAGGTGTCCATATTTGCTGCGCCACTGGTGTATGTAGGGTTAACGGAGCAAAATAGCATCTTGCTACAGAAAGATTTAGCTAAAATGGCAAAATCCCCCCACCCCATTTACAGTTATGTACCAAGCGGGTGGTAATGTTGCAACTTTATTTAATTGGCTAAAATTGAGATGGAGACTGGGAATACTAGTTGTCAGAAAGTAGAGTAGCCGCACACACTGCCAGGTAAAGGCTATCAATTGTTCACCACAGTGTTGGATTGTAAGCTCATTTGGGCAGGACCAACTTTTTCTTCCATTTCATATACTTGTATGTTTTTTATTTGTATCAAGATCACCTCAATGTACAGCACTGGTATGTTGGAGCTTTGTAAATCAAGGATAAGATTTTAGAAAAACTAGGTTTGTTAACTTTGAGTGAAAGAAGGTGCCTTACATGTGATCTGATTAATATTTATTAATATAGCTATGATCAGCCAAAAATGTATTTGCTTAATTAATGTTTAATTTCCAAGGACCATACAGAGAGCACAAGGCCATCCGTTATGAATGAAGGGTTTCATCATCAGCATAGAAAGGGATTCACTAGTGTAAATGATGTGTAGGATGTACATATTTAAAATAAAATCTGTGTGACGCACATTTAAAAACAATGGGTTAACAGTGAAATGTCACAGCAACTCTTTTTGTAACAACCAATTAGTTAATACAGTAGAGCAAGTTAAGCATGTTTAGGATGGACATAAGGATATCCTTAAATGGAAATAAGAATTCTATAGGGTTGGAGGTTACCATAGGTTAATGGATAGATTAGATTGGCCAAGTCATTCATATTTGCAGTCAAATTCTGTGTTTCTATGTAGCTTGGAGGAAACAAGGCAAAACAAATAACAAGCTGTTTTTAATTCTCTGTAGAGAAAGCTTGCAGCTAAAAGAACGGAAGGCGAACATCCTAACACAACTTGACAGCCTGCAAACAGAAGCACGACGTCTTGACAAACATTTACAAGCATCCAGGTAAGAGAATAGAGAAATATAATCCTTTTATTATAAACTGAATCGTGGATAAAATGCAGACCAGTCATTTATAATTATGAAAAAAGTGTTTTTAGTGTTTCCCTTTTCTCCAGATGTTTAATAAATCATTTGACCAAACGTTTTATGCATAAGCAATGTTGGAAATTAAAGTAGCTCTGTTTTTTTATAGTCAAATTTAAATATTTATATGTTCCAGTTAATATAACTAACAGGAAAGTAAATTTTCAAGAAAGAATGGTAGAATTCTATGCTGTACACTGCATAACATTTAAAAAATGAGCTGTGAGTGAAAAAACATTGATACCACTTTCATACTGCTGCCCCTGCAATTTATAGGGTTTTTCAAGTCGGGTTTTTTGCCGAGCCGGGTCTCACCATTCATACTGCAGGTTAACCAGGGCCGACACGGGAATTACCCCATCAAAATTTTCACTAACACCATTCATACTGCGCCTATACCAGGGTCATCTCAGCTTGCCCAAGTAAAACCCAGGGTTTTTGAGGCAGTATGCATGCGGTATAAGTGGCTTTAATTGCTGTAAGTAAATAGTGCATTTCAAGGTATCAAAATAAAATGGTTAAATTCTGCTTTCACTTTCAAGTTTATCGGGATAGATCATTGTACTATTTTCTCCATGTGTGACAAGATGGTATTTTGGGTTAACACTTGCATCTGTCATTTCAGTAATATAATTAAATCCTGTCTGGTTTTTTATTTCAGTTACACTGAATGGGACCTAATTAAGTGGACAGATACAAAGGCAACTTTTTTTTTTCTGTATGATTCTCTTGAACTCAACATCTTGTTTGGAGATTATGCCAGTAAGTGCTTTCACATACCCAGAATATTAACATTTTAAAGCAATGGTCTATAATATGTCTTGGCTAGTAGGGAAATAAGAACAAGACCTGTGATAGAGATAGAGAGAGAGTGATATAATTTCACAAGGACACCTAAAGGTTTGGATAGTTGCACATTTTATAGAATAAAAATATCGGAGTGCATTTTTTGTTTTTTCTTACAAAACTATTCCCAGTAAGACTAGCATACACTGGCATTTTCTCTTGACTAAAATTGCATGCAATTTGGTGTTTTGTTTTAGCTTTTCTTAAAGTGTATTGACATTTTATTTGCTGTGCTTAAAGCTAAAGTAGGAGGGATCTTTTATTTATTTAAACTGGTTGTACATCTGCGTTATCCCTTTATAATCCATACAATGCCTGTAGGAGAGAACAGAAAAACTTGGCTAGGTACATTTCAGCCGATTATTGGGTCAATCAGACGATAAACGACCGCTTGGCCCGACAAAAACAAATGTAACTGTCCATATTATTTGACTGTTTAGCCTCCTTAATAAATAATAATCCTCTTTAGACACAGTGTAGGCTGAATGAATATCAGATTTTCATTGTTAAGAACACTAGCTTGAGCTTTTTTTTATTACTTTCTTATTTATCAGACATTGAACAGTTTAATAACCAACCTTGCCGAAGAATTTCAACAGTAATATTTGAATCTCGGTTGAACGGTGAGAATGACCTTTTTGAATTTTGACTGTCAAATTTAGCCCATACAGCGATTAATTCATATTTAAGTGATCGTTTATGCAGCAGTTTCATAAAATGCTTTTTTTTTTTCAGGTCAAAGGCAAATGCTTCTTAAAAGTACTGTGCAACTTGACATTGTAATTTTCAATATGAAAACATAAAAACTGTATGACAGAAAAGTAATCCTGAACACTGTATCTTATTATTCCCCAGCTATAATAGTGTCTTGATATCTAGGAGCTTTTGTATTTTTCATCTTGCAAGTATTGCCTTTAAAAATATGGATATGGTTTACAGTATTTCAGTTTATGATGTGATTTTTTAAAGGTGGTATATCTCTTCTCCAAACATTTATTAATTTTATTATTAAATGATAGGTCGATCATGCTAGAGAGCATGCTGAAAGAGCCTAAGGAAATGTTCTAACTAAAATACGATTTAATGAGTGTTGCTGCAGAAAATATTAGTACATGCACAGTAATAACCAGATTTGTAGCACAGATTTGTATAATTGTTTTTGAAGAAAATATGCGTGAGTTGATGAAGCTGAAAATCGTATTTCTATTCTGGAAGACGCTACGGCACCCATTAGAGGGGAGCTGCAAACCCCGGCCGAGCAAATTTCTGAGTGTAAAGTCAAAATAACGGATCTTGAGGGGCCGTCTGAGGCGTAATAATTTTCAATTTGTCGGACAAACGGAACATGCAGAATTGTCTGCTCCTGAAATATTTTTGGAAATCTGGCCTGTTGAACTGTTTGGGAGGGAGGCATTTTCTCCCATGTTCGCAGTAGAAAGAGCACATCGCCTACAGTCTCAAGCGCTTCCACCAGGTGCACCCTCGCGAACATTTATGGCCAACTTCCTGCATTTCTAAAGATTTACGCACTAGTCTAAGGACCACGTCTCTGAGGTGCCTCTTAAAGTTTGATAATTCTGCAGTATCTGTATTCTCAGGTTTTGCGTTGGAAGTGCAGAGATCAGGAGTCCATTTTATATTGGTTAAACTCAAATTACGTGAATTAAATCTTCCTTAATCTATGTTCTTCCCGGCCAGGCTTTGAGTAGAGGTCCAGGGCCGTTATTTATTTTCAACACCTCAGGATGCCATGGATTGGGTGGAAAGAAATTCCCAGGAGAAAACATGAGATCATTAATGTTTTTGTAGTTTGGTTCATGTTACTATTTCTCAATGTTGTGTTTTTGGTTTTTGTTTTTTTATATAATTAGGCAAAATATTCTGCTGTTAATTGGCAGCAGAGGATTATCGATATATACTTTATTAGAGGAGGATACCTGCTAGTTATTGTCAGGATTGTATAGCTCCTCTGTTTTGTATTTAACTTCTGATTGCTTAGTGGTATGGGGATTGATTTGGGGATGAGTTATACCTTAGTATTTTTTATAGGGGTATATGGGGTGGAGATGGTAGTTATGGGTTATATTGTTTTTCTGGTTCTCGGTATAGAGTGTATTTTAATATAGGATGTACTGTACTCGGACTAGATTAATATAATTTTCTTCTTTTTCCTTTTTTTTTTTTTTTTTTTTATTCATTTTTTTTTTTCTGCACATGATCCCTCGGACACCTCTCCCCAGATATTTGTTCCTTTTTCGTTATATGTTTTGGTTTCTCACATTGTGTGGTTTGACACGGCTATGAGAAGTTTGACTGGGTGGAGGGCTCCGCTTGTTTACATGGATCACAAGAGGATTGAATGACAAGGTCAAACATTCCCTTGTGTTGTCGCAGCTCCGAAAATTATACAGATATCTCTCTAGTTGAGACGCATCTGTATGGTAATAAGGTTTTAGCCCTGAAGCGTCAATGGGTTGGGTGGGCGTATCATTCGGTACATTCTTCCAACTCCTGGGGGGGTCTCTCTTTTAGTTAAGAAAGCGTAGACCTTTACCTTGAAACATATGCAGATCGACCTTTATGGGCGTTGTGTTCCTTAGAGCAGTTGTTAATTTTTCCCCCCTTGTTGTTCTGGCAGTATATATCCCGCCTCCCTATAACAACGAAGTCTTGTGTAAGGCTGCTAGTTTTATGTCTCTTACTCCAGCTGTGTTCTTGGGAGATTTTAACAATGTTCTCCATACGAGTTTGGATAGATGGCGCAAGTCAAATGTGCCTCTCCCTTATAGCCCTACTCCCTTCTCAAATAAATGAGGAGATGGACACTGTTGATCTTAGTTGAGAATTAGATATCCTGATAAACAGTTCTCTTGTTGTTCTACCTCTTATGACACCATGTCTCAAATAGATTTGATTTTGCTTTGCTTGACATTATTTCCCCATGTTACCCTAATTGACCATCTCCCAAGAGGTATTTCGGAACATTTTCCAGTTATGTATCGATATGACCAGTGATAGGGGAGTGAAATTTTGGAAATGAAATCAAACGTGGCTCGGCTCAATGGGGGCTGGATCTGACCTTATTTTTAGGTGGGAGGTTTTTTTATTTTAATGATGCCACTCCTGCTGTCCTGTGGGATGCCGTTAAGGCTTTTCTTAGAGGGACACTTCTCAAACAAGTCTCTGATATTAAAAAGTATAATGGGAAAATGGATGTTGGAACAGCATTGTAGGCCTCTGTAGTGCCTATATCTAACTTCACATGCAACTGAGGATCGATTTCAGTGTTTGAAGGCTCAAATGGAATGGATGGACCATCTTTTTAGTAGGTCTAAGCGCAGCCACCTTTTTCTTCACAACTGTCAATATTCCCAAGCTGATGAGGGTGGGAAAAAACTTTCCCTTACTGTTACAGGTAGGATTAATTTGTTTAAAATGGTTGTGTTGCAAAAGTATTTTTAAATATTTTTCAACATTCACCAGTGTATCTTCCGAAATCAGTGTTTTGGAATTTGGATAGGCTAATCTCTTTGTTTGTGTGAGGGGATGGTAGGGCTTGAATTCGTTTGCCTACATTATGTAGGTCTATAGCCGATAGAGGTTTGGCTCTTCCAAATCCTCAATTTATATTATGCAGCTTAGCTTATCCATTTGATTAGCTGGGTGGGGACTCAGATCCCGGTACCTCTGCTGGGTTTTCTAAGTGAGCAAGCGGGGTCCTCCTGGATTAGGGTTGTGCCTTTGTCTTCCCCTTGCGGTATTGCTGATCTGTAATGCTCCCTTCAGTTTGCGCCAATTATCAAGCAAGCTGTGGAGATTTGGCACCTCTCCATCATATACCTAGAGGTCAAGGTTATAATCCTGGAATACCACTTCTCTCCCTGAACTTGATAAACTACAGAAGTGTAATTTATGGTGTAGATACAATATTATGACAATGGAGCAGTTGTATAAATCCGGATGCTTAAAAACCTTTGTGCAATTATCCCAGGAAAAGGGAATTCACAGTTTTGCATTTTATTGCTGTCATGAACGTCCAGCCTGCCCCAGATACAGCAATCTGAACAGCTGGCTATGATTGGCATCACCTTAGTCACTTAGCAATGAATACACCTTTTCTGCCACCACAAAGGATTTATTATGGTGTCCTTACGTTCACCAGAACCACTATTAATGTTTCACATTTAAATCACATACATATGTAGCATGAGCCTCCCTGGGCTTCGTAAGTTCACAAAGCATCGCGGAGAACACACAAGATTAAATTTATTTAATCTGAAAAATGTTTCCAAGGCTTAATTACAAAAAAAGGTTAATAAGACATGCAATAAATTTGCACAAATAAGTTTCAGAAAATAAAATAGGAAATAAAATCAGTGTTACTACTTACTAGTTAAGACCTGGTGTGTGAGGGAAAACAATTGAGGAGAATGTGACATTTAAGTCTTGATAGACACCCTCATGAAAATGCACTCTTGTCTGTCAGAAGATTTTAAACTTTTTTCCACATGGCTTTCACCCCCCCTCCTTAAACCTATGGGGTTTAGCTGTCAAGGACAGATTGATCTCCTAAATGTCACAGGGCTTTCGAAGTGAGCTAGGAATGTCCTGAGACCGGGATGCTCGTAGGACCTGGGTTTCCCACCTTTGTTTGTTCAGCTTGACTGGATGGTTTACAACTTTGGGGCTTCAAACTCCTCCACGATCCTATCTCTCCCTGGTCTGGCTATTTTCAACAGTTTAATAACACTTGCATAAGTTGAAACACATGTCATCTAGCAAAGCACACGTTGAGATTACATTACAAAATTGCATACAATATACATTGTCATACATGAATTCATCAGAAAATAGCAATCAGTCATTAGATATACTACATAATCGTCACAATTGCCATCTACAATTAAGACATGCACTTGACTTCCAATTTATTTCTTCTCCCCTGTTGCTTCGACCATCTCCTCTAAAGAGCCTCCAACATACGGTGGGCACACGAAATACTATATCGGTACTATACTCAAATCTTAACTCAGTTGACCCTGATGGTTTAGATAAACTGAGATCTAAATGGGAAGTAGATTCAGGCTTTCTTCTGGATGTGGAATCGTGTTATATGCTTAAGTCTTTATGGTGCTACGTCTTGCCTTAGCTACCAACATATTCATTTATATATATATATTACATAGAGCAGGGGTCGGCAACCCCCGGCACGCAGATCCCTGACTCCTGGCACGCCGGCTGTCTGACTGTTCTAAATGACAGCCGGAGAAGAGCTGAACTGCTGCGCAAGCGCAGCAGTTCAGCTCTTCTCCGGCTGTCATTCCTTCCCCGACACTGAACTGCTGCGCAACAGCTCAGCACTTCTCCGGCTGTCATTTATTAAAAATGACAGCAAGAGAAGAGCTGAACTGCTGCGCTTGCGCAGTTCCTCCCAAGCACCTTTGCGGACCGGATCATTGCTAGAAGAGGTAAGTATAAAATTATTTAATTTTTTATTAATTTATTAGTGTCCTATAAAAAAATGTTATGCAATTCTGAGGCCATAAGAGCCAATGGGGCATAAAAGATATTGGGGACATTACTGTGGCATAAAATGTATTGAGGGCAACTGTGGCATATTATGTGTTTCTGGGGCAACTGTGGCATATTATGTGTTTCCTGGGGCAACTGTGGCATATTATGTGTTTCCGGGGGCAACTGTGGCATATTATGTGTTTCTGGGGTAACTGTGACATATTATGTGTTTCTGGGGCAACTGTGGCATATTATGTGTTTCCTGGGGCAACTGTGGCATATTGTGTGTTTCCGGGGGCAACTGTGGCATATTGTGTGTTTCCGGGGGCAACTGTGGCATATTGTGTGTTTCCGGGGGCAACTGTGGCATATTGTGTGTTTCTGGGGGCAACTGTGGCATATTGTTTGTTTCTGGGGGCAACTGTGGCAAAGTATGAATTGGGGGCACAATTATGAGGTATGATGTGAACTGGGGCACTACTGTGCGGCATAACTTTTTTCTTTTTTTTTTTTTTTTGCTGGTCCCTTACTGTTAAAATGATATTGGCCTTATAAAATGATAAATAATTATATATATATATATATATATATATATATACACACATACACATACATACATATATACATATATATATATATATATATATATATATATATATATATATATATATGTATATATGTATGTATGTGTATGTGTGTATATATATATATATATATATATATATATATATGTGTGTGTGTATATTATAGCCGCTGAGAGGGGAGGGGCGGCTACAAATTGCCTGGGCCTGCTTGGTGCCCCGAGCCCCCTCTGGAGACCTAATTTTGAAAAAAAATATATATATATTTTAAAAGTATTTTTTTTAAAAAAAAAATTGAGTGCAGGGGGATCGGTAGTGGCTAAATCCCCTTCAGCTCAGGTACCTTCAGACACCAGGTCATGTGACTGCAGTGGTCACATGGTACTCTGTGGGCTGCTGGATATCTTCCCATGCTGTGCAGTGGAGAATAAGGTAAGAAGGTGTGATGGAGAGGGGCATGTGTCACTAAAGGTGCTGGGCAGATGGGGGGGGGGGGGGCAAGTGTGATTAAAGCATGTGGGCAGAGGGGACATATGTGAGCAAAGCTGCTGAGCAAGGGGGCATGTGTGAGTAATGCATTTTTCTGTAAGAGGGTGGCCTGATGCTTTTCACCTGCTAGACATGCACCCAATGATGTACTGCCACACCCCCAATTGTACGATCACTCGCAAGGGGGAAAAAATGTTGTTCCCCGGCGGCCGATTTTTGGCATCTGTTGTGGGAATGTCCAGTAGTAAAACTTTTCGTCTGAGGTATGGGAGTGTTTTTTTTTTTTTTTTGTTTTTTTTAAACTGTTCCTATGGCCCTTTCTATGGGCCCTAAATTGTACCTTTATGGTATCTTTCTAGAAGATAATACAAACAACTATATAGCTAGGTATATCTTTAACCTTACGACGTAAAATATGGTTCAGTTGGTATTCCTCTAGACATGGTTGATTCTGATTAATATACAATTATAGGAAGGGGGAGGGGGTTTACAGGGTTCCCTATTCCGTGCACATATTGTTAATATCTTTATATAATCAAAAATCTATGAACACATATCTATAAATTTCTTATGAGTTTGGTTTTTCTTTTTCTCTGTTGCTTGTTTGTATTTTTGTCTTGTTAAAACAGAAAAAAAAGATAAAAAATAAAGCAAATAAAATTGTTTTTGAGGGTCTAATGTCAAGAGATGGTACACATAAAATATATATTCAAGCTGACTAAACGATAAAAATGCATTTTCGTAAACAAATTTAACCAATTTAAAGTCATATTTGATATGCAATGTACAGAATTATGTTAATTGGAGATTCTTCAATTATATTTACAATTGTGTATGAAAGCTCTATGTAACTACGCTTTTTGATGGTTTTGCAGAAGAACTTGCACCTCCTTCAACCCTTCTAGTGCATAGATTAATTTCTCAGTTTATCGAAAAAAACAGAAACTTTCATGAGACCTGTAAAACACAAAACGATCTGCCACAGGTAACACATTTCTTGAAGCTAAGGGGTAAATATTACATTATTTTGTTTTTTGATGACTTGTAGAATGTTGGTGCTTATGTGACGGGAATTCAGCCCTTGCATTACTTAATCTATGCAGGCAAATATAGCGTGTAATAAAAGTGCTGTTACACAAAATGCTTGTGTAACGTTAGCTTTACAGTTTGTTTCAGTTTATTGATTGACAATTCAGTATTGCATGTGATAACTACATATAAATAGATTTATTTTAATTGTCAGTAAGCAAATGCATTGGTTCATTGCTTTAAAATTGTAATGAAACCTGCACTTTCTGCTTTGCAGTTGCTTTTTGAGGTGTCCCTGGTGGTAAGCAGATGTAAATTACTTGGAGAAGAAGTTGAATACCTAACTAAATGGGGAGCAAAATATAATCTAGTGCTGACACAAGTACAGAACAAGCAGTAAGTGATATTTCTGCAACAATTTGATGTTACTGTCACATTTCTGGATTCCTACAGGAATTAAATCATAGTCTGATTATATAAGAGTGCACAATATAACAAAGAAAAGTTTTAGCATATATTCTAGATATACTTGATAATGTAACTAGTATTTTTGTTGTTTCCCCTCAGTGCATCCAGTGAGCAATGCCAGAGTTTACTCCCAAATTCTTAAGGGTGGTTTACCCTGTTTAGATTTAATTTATTGCATTATATATTTCCTCCTGCTGCTTTTGTCTAAATACATTGCATTTGCTTTATAGATTCCTTTTGTGCTTTTTATCCTTCTCAGAGCTGTGTGGTTTTTTTTTGTTTTTTTTAAAACCTTTGGTTAAGAGACAGCTCTGCTATCTAACCTGAATTGTGTACACCTGTATACATAGATCAGTTGTGTGCCTTGACCGAGGCCAAGAAAATAAACAATATTAATATAAAGAAATGACCGGAAAGAAAAAAAAAAGCAGTGTTTTTTTGGGGGGTTTTTTTTTCTTAGTGCAGTGCTTCAACTTTTACTATTCCTCTGAACTGAAAACCCTCATTAGCACTGTGGTGTATTTATAATTCTATTTTTTATTTTTGTCTATTCGTAGAGTGAGGCTACTATTTTCAAGCTTGGCAGCGTTTGTAAAATTTGAGCTGACAGTACATTTTTCAGAATCTTATCCAACAGTACCTTTGGCTTTTACAGTTCTTAATCGTATTGGAAATATTGAGTAAGTACAACTATGTTTTGGCATGCAGTTAGTAAACTTTTTTTCTTGTAGTATTTTTATTGTTGCTTTATAGTATAAAACATTGCAGCCTTTTAGCTGGCTTTGAAATGAAACAAAGTACAACTTCAACAAACTATCATTGCATACTACACAGTAAAAGTATTTTGAGCACTAGATGTGCAAATTATGTCATAGAGCATACAACCTCACAAGCGTGCAAATAGAACATATAGTTATGAATGTCTTGTATCAAATGTCATGTGCCATAGCTGCCCACGGGGTCAGTCATCCACACTTAATATCCTAAAGCATAAGGAGAGTAAGTCCATCTGCTCCAGATGCTTTTCAATTTTGGCAAGGCCTTTCTGCTAGTGTATACAAATCTCTTGTGTCGTATTATTTCATTTACCAACTTGGTTCAGTTTTGAATTTTCAGACTGCTGGGTACCAACCATAACCTAGCTATCCAAACCTTGGCTATCATAAATAAATTCATTATAGATTGTTGTCACATTAAGTGCAACCCAAAAATGCATGTAGCCAAAGAATGTAACGGTATTGAAACACTAGTTTTATTGATGCCGCTGATAACTTTAAACCAAAAGTTTTTAATTTTTGGGCTGTCCTAAAGTAGATGCCAAACGGTCCCAGACCTTGTGGCACGCTTTGAGGAAGTGCTTTTACACCCTTTGCCAAATTTCGAGAATCTAATGGGAGCAAGATATGTCCTATGTAAAATATACAGTTTTATTTGCTGAAATGTTAACATTGCAGTGGAATTGTGGGCCTACTCAGGATAATCCCCTAGTCTTTGCATCAAAAGGGCTGGAATCTGACTCCAATTTCCTTCTTAACTGTACTAGATCACTGGTATTTGATTCACTTAGTCGATAGGAGTACATGAATGATGTGAGCCTTCTGAGGTTAAAGTAGCTTTTTAATGGGGACATTCAAGAGGTTTGGGATCCCGTTTTTGCTGTGCCAGCAAAGCATGTCTAAGTTGAAGGTAGGAGAAAAACATTTATCTGAACAATTGAGAGGAATTTGAAATACCCAAAGGATTTGAAGGTACCAGCTACATATAGTTGTCCTAGAGCAGTCATTTCCTGCTAGGACCAGAGAGATTTTTCTCCCACAGACCTCAATTCTTTGGGTTTATTTTTACCCCATAAAGGAGTGCAAGAATCTAGGATCTAAACTTTCTCCACTTGTCATTATATTTGTAGGAATCCATATTTTCACATTCCGTACTATCAACGGGACTACACATTTATCAACTGTAGCTGCCAATAAATCCTGTAACGGGGTAAGGCTACTATGCATTTATCCCACCGATTCCCAATGTAGATCATGAAAATTCGTATCTACAACTGGCCCACCTCAAATGCTGGGGTTTCAAAGTAATAGTAATTATAGTAGAGCCTAAGATTGGGGAGAGTGAGACCCCTGGAATTTCTAGACCTGTATAGGCAGCTTAATTTTACTTTTAGCTCTTTCTTCCCCACACCAAAGAAATGAGAGATTGATCAATCCCATGAAAAATAAAGGCCGAGATAAAAAAGGCACTTTTTGGATTAAATAGAAGACCTTGGGTTGTATCTTCATCTTAATTAATTTTATTCTCCTGGACACCGAGAAAGGTAGCTTTTGCCATGTATTGATTATAGACTTAAATAAATATACAACCTCCAATTGATTTTCTTATCTGTTCATAGTCAAATGTATTGTGAGTGATCCATATGCCCAGATATTTAAACTGGAGGGGTGTCCATTTCAGTGGAATTCCCACCCCTACGTAAAATACTAGACTTGTCTTAATTCATTTAGTAAGCCCTGAAGAGGATCCAAATTCGTTCACCACCTGTAGCAGGTTTTCTATGGAGCCATTTGCATCTGAAAAAAACAGTACCATATCATCTGCATAGATGGCCACTTTATCCTTTCTTTGCGGTGTTGCAAGATCTTTTAAATTCAAATTGTTCCTAATCATACATGCAAGGGGCTCTATAGCCAGCGCAAACTAAGTGGGGAATAGTGAACTAACCTACCTAGTGCCTTTGCCTAATGTGAGTTAGTGTGATATATATCCATTCGTTACCTACACTCCCTGCAGGGTTAGTGTTGGTGTCAACAGATGTGAAAAGTCCAGGCTAAAATATTAGCCCTCAGGCTTAATAAAGTAATAGCTTAAGTAGCCCATCCGGACAAAACAGGGTTTATGCCCGGAAAGTCCACTTCCTTAAATCTCAGGCAGCTGTTCATCCTTTCACATGATAGACACAAATAACGCAGAAGTAGTTGTGGTCTCTAGACACCTCTACATCGTTTGACTCAGTTGAGTAGAATTACTTGTGGGAAGAGATGGGCGAATTTAGTGTGGGCCCCTGGTATATAAAGAAAAAAAGGCTTTCTGGACTTGCCGTAAAATCCCTCTCTCGTAGTCCATTGGGGGGACACTGCGATACATTAAGTAAAGTAGGTGGTACAGACAGTCTAGGCACTAAACGGTTAAATCTGTGAGTGTAGCTCTACCCCTGCTATACCCCCCAACAGAGAAGAGCCTCAGTTTAGTATTAATGCCCTAAATAGTCGGGCATGTTTTCCAGGACTCTCGTCCTGGAGATTATTCTTTTCTTTTTCTTTTTTTTTTTTTTCCCCAATTATTTTATTTAATTTAATTTTTATTTAGGGGGGGGGGAATCTTGCTGGGCTCAAGAATGCCTCCCGGGAAGGGGGTGAATAGCCTGCGGCCTTCCTCTGCCCCAGGTCCCTGAGGTGGGGTGAGTAGCTTTAACAGCGCTATTAGCCCCCAGCATGGCCAGACATTTAATAATCTATGGGCAGCTAACCGGCAGTAAGCTGTAAGCACTGACAGCTGTGACTGCAGCACGCAGACAGGTTCTGCTGTTTTGTCCCCCTCCCACCTAGGCAACGACCGTTGCCAGATATCAGGGGGACCAGAAGCAGCCACAGGCAGATCTCCGTTTAGTCGGAGAGCACAGCTGTCGCTGCTTCTCACACAGGAGGGCACAGAACGGACATGTATCTGTTTAACAGCGTGGGAGCAGCCAGTTTACAAGAGAAGAAGAGGAGATCCTAGAGTCCCCTCACACTTCCGTGGCTGCGTCCTTGGACATCTTCCATAGCAGATCTCATGTGGGTAATGTCTCACCGTGAGGTAGGTGAATCTTCCATTCTACTTCCACATCACACCTGTCAAATTCAGAAAGGGTCACACCAGTCTCGGGTGTGTCTCATGTGAAATCCACCTTAGCGCAATCCCTTGCGAAGTCAGCCCAGGGATTGGCTAATGCCTTTTCCTCACTGGAACGCATGCTACATGCATCACACAGAACAAAACACAAAGGTCAGGTCTACAGGATACTAGACTCCACTTCTGACCCCTCATCTGAGGAAGAGGGCAAAATTTCCAGAGAATCTGGGGAGAAGTCTGGTAGCGTGGAAGAATCCTCAATCCTCTAGGACTTGGCTGATTTGGTGTTGGGGGTTACAAACCCAGAGACATCACGCACAGCTGGTTTCTCGCTATTTAAAGGCAGGTGACATAGCTCATTTATTGTCCTCCATCCCCCCGATAGCACTGACAAGAATGGGATTTCTTGCTGCGTTCTGCTTATGGGAGCTGCTGTCAGTATTTTCAGGCTGGGTATGTCCACAGCCTGGGTAAATAAGGCTATTGAGGCCTGGGCAGAACAACTAGACAAAGGTTTATGTGATGGTTGGACCCACAGCTGTGTCTTTGGGCATTACAGAACACATCAGAAAGGCTTCTGACTTCCTGGGTCAGGCATCATGGGATACTATGTTACATGCTAATTATAGTAGCCAGGTGCTCCTTGTGGCTTCACTCCTGGTCAGTGGACGTGGTTTCCAAGTTCACTCTGGAAGCAGTGCCCTTTGACAGTATTCCCTAATCTGAGCACGGTGGGACCAGCTCAGACTAGAGCCAAAAACCATCTTATTGCCATTTACTCAGACCAATCCAAAACATCCTAGGTTTTGGTCCTTTTTGCCCCTTCAGCAGATCTAAAGGATCTCCTGTCATGTCAGTCTGCTCTCTTACCGAGTGGGTTCCGTCGAGGCCTGGGGGCCTTTAAGACAAGGAAAACTTAAGCCGACTGAGTTGAATGTCTTTCCCCATTTGCAGAAATGTGGGGGGAGCATGCATGTCTTATATTTCAGGACAAGTGGCTTGAATCATCCCCCGACTCCTGGTTCAGTTGGATTGTCACTCTCGGCTTGGTAATAGTCCTGCTCCATTTCTGCAGACCAAGTCTCAATCTAAAGACACTCCAGTCGGTCATGCGACCATGGACCTGGGAGAATTCAGGGTTGCTCTGGACATACAAGATCCCTATGTTCATGTCCCCCATATGGCAGGGTTATCAGTGCCGACTGCTTTGAAGTAAGGGACCACCATTACCAGTCTAGTGCATTAGCGTTTGGTCTGGCCACCGCCACAAGGATTTTCACCGCAGTGATGGCAGCCCTTCTCTGCTCCCAGGGTATCGTGGTAATTCCATATCTGGACGATCTTCTCTGAAAACTTCATCCTCCCAGACCCTGTTCCAGCACATTCAGATAACCATATCCTCCTTGGAGGCGTATGGTTAAATAATCAGCCTGCTAATGTCCTTTCTATTCCCAGCGCAGAAAATGCGATTTCTAGGTCTGTATTTCGACACCTGGTGTCAGTGTTTTTTTCCAGAGGACAAGATTAATTCAGACTAATCCACGACCAGGGACCTCTTGAGCAGGCAACAAGTATCCTTGTTACAAAGCATGAAGCTTTGGCATCTGTCTTTGAGGCAGTACCCATTTGTGCAGGGTCTCCAGTGGGAGACCCTGCGCAAATGGACAGGATTCCACCTGGACTGACAGACTATCATCTTAGGTCCGCCTGTTCCTTATATGGTGACTCCTCATGTAACATCTCTCTAGGGACCGATCTTTCCAGATATGGGAGTGGACAATGTCACCACAGACACCAGTTTGTGAGGATAGGGAGGATTCGTGTTGACTATCAGATCTAGGGCCTGCGGGACCCGCTGGAGTCATCTTTCCATCAATGTGCTGGAGTTGTGAGCAATTTACAATGTGCTACTTCAAGCTTTGCTGGAAAAGCCGGTCCGAGTTCAGTCGGGCAATGCAGCGGCAGTCACGTATCTAAATTGTAAAAAGCGGCACTTGCAGTACCAGGGCCATGAAGGAAGCGACCAGGTTAATGTTGTGGGCAGAGCGTTGCATCTATGATCTCAGCAATCTTCATTCCCGTAGTAGACAACTGGGAGGCCAATCATCTAAGCCGCAACAAGGTCCACCCAGGAGAATGTTCCCTACATCAGGAGGTCTTCGATCTCCTAGTCCAAGGATGGAGTTGTCCAGAAGTAGATCTAATGGCGTAAGGGTTGAACTTCAAAGTTACCCTATTCTGCGCAAAATCCAAAGATCCCCCAGCAGGATTTGTAGACGCCATGGTGATTCACTTGTGGTTTCACCTAGTCTATTTATTTTCTCCTCTTCCCATGCTACCGAAGGTTCTCAAGAAGCTGCAAAGGGAACGGGTGACATCCATTCTGGTGAGTCTGGACTGGCGCAACAAGCCTGGTTCTCAGATCTTCTAGGAATGCCAGTAAAACCTCCGTTCAGACTGCCTCTTCGACCAGACTTGCTCATACAGGGAAATATTCGCGGCCAGTCATTAGGCCGGCTGGTTTTGGAAGGCGTGGCTATTCAGATCATGCTTCTGGAGGCAAAAGGCTTTTCTACAGAAGTAGTGAAAGCTAAGATCAAAGCCAGGAAGCCGTCGTCTGCTGCCAATTACTATAGCTATTTGAGGCAGACCAACTGTGTTTGTGGGCATCAAAGTTGTCTTTAGCTAGCTGGATCACTTACACCATCAAATTGGCTGCCAGGAGATTTGTCAGCTTATACCTCCAAGGCTGTCTGTGCTGCCTGGGCGCACGTCATAGTCTCTGTGGTTGTGCCGGGCGGCTACGTGGTCGTCTGTCCACATCTTTGTGAAATTCTACAGGTTGCCAGATTTGGCCGTAAGGTTTTGCGTGCAGTTGTCGGAACAGTCCCTCCTTTAGGGGCATTTTTGGGTTTCCGCAATGTCCCCCAATAGGCCGTATGAGAGAATTTGGATTTTTGTACTTGCCGTAAAATCCTTTACTCGCAGTCCATTGGGGGACACAGCGCACCCACCCTTGCTCTGGGTGCTTGTTGGTTTGCCTGTGTAATGGTGTTGGTTAATCTATTTATGGCTTTTCTTTGGGCTTTGTTATACGTAAACGGAGGTTCCTTCCTGTGGGAGGGGTATAGCAGGGGTGGAACTACACTCAGATTTAATTGTTTAGTGCCTGAACTACTAATACCACCTATTATACCCAATGTATCGGTGTCCCCCAATGGACTACGAGAGAGGGATTTTACGGCAAGTACAAAAATCCTTTTTTTATATACCAGGGGCCCACACTAAATTGGCCCATCTCTTCCCACAAGTAATTCTACTCAACTGAGTCAAACGATTTGGAGAGGTGTCTAGAGACCACAACTACTTCTGCGTTATTTGTGTCTATTATGTGAAAGGATGAACAGCTGCCTGAGATTTAAGGAAGTGGACTTTCCGGGCATAAACCATGTTTTGTCCGGATGGGCTACTTCAGCTATTACTTTATTAAGCCTGAGGGCTAATATTTTAGCCTGGACTTTTCACATCTGTTGATAGTAAGGATAGAGGAGGACTATATGAATTAGGGTGCAAAGGATCTTTACCTGGTTTCTGTATTCACGCTTCTAACGTAGAAATTTGAGTGTGCCAGATTCATATAGATCATTAAAAGTTTCCAGTAGCTTAGCTACATAGAGTTATATAAACACAAAGCATTTTATAATGGAGACCATCTACCCAGGTTTCTTACCAGTAGGGAAAGACATTATGGCTGCATCCATCTCTTCCAGGGTAATTGGAGAGTCCAAGTGGGTTTTGCGGTCTATTGAGTGTCTGTAAACTGTATTTATCTTCCCAGTCTGCAGTTTACCCATGTCCTACTGCACCTTTAATGTGTATGCCTCTCTAAAATAATTATGGAGCATCTCAGCAATATCAGGATTTACCTCTATCATCCATAATTATCAGAACGGTCACGCAATATATGCTAAAAATTGCAGTTTCTGTCTGCCTGCATAAAATGGAGATGCTTTTGGTAAACAGTAATTTACACTTTTTTTCGTCCGTAATCAGCCCACCCTTTTTGAGCCAAAAGTTCAGAGCAGGATGCAATTTTTTGAGACATTCAACACTATTGTTTGGTAAATGTGTACTTTTATTGAATTTATAGGCTATGATTTGTCATCTAGGTGTATTAATAGTCTGATGGTGATAGGCCAGAGTTTTATGTATTAGTTTATGTATATGTGATAGATAGATATATATTAGTGTATGTATATTTTAAAAAAAGATTTGGCCTAATATTTTGTCTGTTTTAACATGCAATTCTTGTTACTTTCCAGCCACAGCAGATTAACTGCCGTTATGTCAAAAGTTCCTGTGGGTCTATGGCTCCTGAAGAGGGCAGTGAAATCAATATATGAAAATTTCCTTGTTTAAATGTTCACAAATGCTTTACCTGTACTGAATTTCTGTATTATAATGACTGTTAAAAGGGTATGCTGACCTGAGTTATTTTAAACGCAAAATCCCTTAACCCCTGCCCAGCAGAAGGTTGTGAATTCATTCTAGAGTGCTACTCTAGGTTGTATTATTTTGCGTATTGCTGCCTGGATATTTTTCTGGAGGAGGGGCCAAGTGATTGGACAGCCATTGCACCTATTCACTCAGTTGACTCAGACATGTCCAGTCTCTTTAGACTTTTCTGTGGTGAATGGATTTTGATGCCTGCAGCTCTGGTAGTCAAAGGTGAAGAGAGTATTAGAAGTGATCTAAAAGGAGACCTGTTGTTCTTTAGCTGAGAGGATTTAACCTGCACCAAGAACCACATAAGTTTAAGACACGGTGATGGCATTTATGAACAATAAATGCTTAAAATGGCCATCAGAGTGTTTATGGTGTCACTGTGATAAGTTGAGTTGGTTTCAATTTCAATAGTCCTAATGCTCTGCAGACCAACTTCCGTTATGTGATTTAGATATAACTAATAACTATTTATTTGGAGCAGTAGTACTTTAGCTACAGGTGTTTTTTTTTATTTGTATTTTTTTTTTGTTTTTTGGGGGTTTTTTTTCGCATCTCTAGTATTACATTACCAGTTGTCTGCCTTTCTCAAAGTCTAGCTTAGTTTGTTATCAAATTTTTTACGTTTGTTTCTATCAAAAAGTTGTATTGCTGTTTATTTCAGGAACATAGAGATATTATGTGCTGTATAGATGTTAATATTGTTTATTTGGCTTACCTGTTATCTGTTTTTTTGATTGCTATTTAACTCCTCATTTTCTCAACTTTCCTGTTTGTTTCTAAATAAATGTAAATGGTAAATGCTAAGCAATGCGGTTTTTTTTTTTGCTGAATTGTAATGGTGAAAATGCTGCCTTGTTTTCTCTATTAAATTACATTTTCAGTGTGTGTATATATATATATATGTATATATATATGTATATATATATATATATATATATATATATATGTATATGTATATATATATATATATATATATACGTATATATATTATGTGTGTGTGTGTGTTAGTTTTCTGCCTATATTGAAAATGAGCATATGCATATAGCATATACTTTCAACTCTGCTTTTAGGAACTGATAGAAAATGAAAGATATTTTATACACTTCACACCCCCCCTCCTTTCCACAACCGATCATGAATTGCACAGACTAAAGGTCCCAGTGATGCCTGCAATATATTTAAAGAGGTTTGCTAACATTGTGCTGCTTTTGGGAATCTACTCTTCAATGTCTCTTGTCATTTCATTGACAACCAGGAGAAGCTCAAATTGAAATAGTAATATGTCAGTTTCTGACACATGTACATGACTCCAGAGATGAGCTTGTCTTGTAAAGTAACACTGATCTGTGGGAATTTCCTTTTCTTCTGAATAATGATGTTTAAGCGCGCTAGCATGGGTCTTTAGCATGGGACCTCCACTGTTTTGCTAGTCACGGGATATAGGTGAAATAAAATTTTAGATGACATTACAATGTAACTGTGCAGACAATAGAAGCTAAAGTAGAGAACAATATGACTATCCTGAAGAGGCATGTGTTCTGTGGTATTCAACATTTTTGTTTGCTATTTCCTAATGTATGTAGCTGTGTTTTTATTTGTAGGCATTTACAGTTTGTGTCGTCACTTGTAGTGCCTTTCCGTATTTTCCATGGTATGGTGCTGTCTGGGCTGCTATGCTGCAGCAGAATAGCAATCTAATAAAATGAAGTAGGTGCACTGGCTGTTATGGCATGTGAACAATACTGTTAGTATGTCTTGTATGTTTATGCTTAAATTCATGTACTTCATGAGCCATCCAGCTCTCGCGTACAGTGTGTACAGCTAGGGGGCCTACTTGAATTTTTTGGGTCATTATGACAATTCAGCATGTAAACGCTAACCACTGTTCACAGAGGCACTGGGAAACCACTTTCCAAATAAAAAATATTACACTACACACATTAGAATAACAAAATGGTGGAGAGATCGGTTAAGGAAGACCGCAAATGAGCCTGTAGGTCTATAAAAGGACATTGTACATATATTTTATTATTAAAAGAGAACTAGACTAGTTTCTTGTGCTCCTTCCTTGTTAAGGTCTACGGCCCTGATTAAGGGAAGTTAAGTAGAAAAAAGTGTAAGTAGTCTCCTGGACAAAACCATGTTATGTGCAAAATAGAAAACTAATTTGCACCCCTTGCATTGTAACATGCTTTTGTCCAGGAGACTTACTCAATTTTTTTTACTTAACTTCTTTAATGAATCAGGCCCTACATTCTTGTCTGAGGAATGCCTTTTTTATTGCTTGATAAAGTCATGCAAATATTGTAAAACTTTCTCTATTAATTGGTTCCCATTCCTCTAGACTCAATAGATAAGTGTCCCAGGGCACTATGCACAACATTTGTTGCAGGTTATGTTTTATTTCAATGTCCTGAACTGTCTGATCTTAAGGTTTAACATAATAAATGAACTAAGCAGCACAGCTGAACCCAAAGAGATATGGCTGAAGCAGCAGCTGCAGAACTCTGTGCTCAATTTGGTGGTGGCACCAGACCTGAGGGACCCAAGAACTGGATTTAGTTTGGATTCAAATATATATCTCACCCCAGTTTTAGTGGGAAAAGGTGGACAGGAAGCAGAGTCCCGTCCCATGGCAGTGCATGGACATGGGGGAGGTATCACATCCCTGTCACTGAGTAAATGGTTGCAGTGACACAGGACCCAGGCTGTAATATCAACCTAGATTTGTTAAAGGGACAGGAGGTTGGATTACCTCCTGCTGATGTGTAAAAAGGACTGAAGCCCCAATCAAACTGTATTCCATGGGGGAAAAAATATGGGCGGTTGAGGCTGAACATATAAAGAAATCAGTTGCTACTATCATAGGCATTAAATGTCCATAGGAGACAAATTATATTGCTTTAATAACTTACAATACTTATCTACAAATTAATTCATATGCCATAAAATTTAATATGTGAAAAGATAGATTATTTAAACAAAGAAAGAGAATTCCCATTATAAAAATATATCCAAACAAGCAGAAGCGTGGTTAACAGTGTCAAACTGCTATTTCAACAGTAAATATCTCAATTTCCATTACCATTGATTTTAAATATTTTGCTAATTATGATGTATTAGTGATTGAGAATTTAAGTGAATATTTTTAATGCATATCAATAAAAATGTTATGTTTTCTGTTGGGGGCACTCAATGATTGTTGATTTGAATAAAATGTGTTTCCTTTGTAGAATGAATTATTTCATAATGTGAGTGCACCCACCCTGATTCAATCCTCTAGGTAATTGGAATGTATCCTATACAAATTATAATATAACAAGGAGTTAATGATTTTACTTGGTGCGGTGTGATCTCTAAATATAGATTTGGACGAGACCAGACCAGTCTGCTTCCCTCTAAAGAGCTGACAAACCATCATTGAGTTGACATGGGAACAGCCAGACAGCATTGTACCTGTTAGGTGTCCTAGCCTCTGTCCACTTCTGCCAGATGAGATGGACAAGTGGGATCAGGTACTTAATGTGGATGCACTGTTGGTGCACCCTACTCTTCTTGTACCTGGCGTGGCTACTCTTAAAGATGGCACTGACTGTAAAGTGAATACCATTTACATGGCGGCAGGAACTTTGCTTAGGCCCATGCTTTCTTCTGCTTGGGTGGCTAGAGTGATGGAGAGCTGGGTAGATCAGCTTGATGACTGTTTACAGGATTTGGATTCACTTCCTCTGGCACTACATCTGAAAAAAGTCTCAGGATATCTGAACCAGCTCAGAATACAGCCTCAGTGTCTCTTTCCATCTCTGAATCAGCAGTTGCAGCTAGGAGAACTTTGTGGTTGCATTCATGGAACAATAACAAATCCAAAAGGTCCTTGAAAACTTTTCCTTATGCCTGTTTTTCTTTTTGGTCCACAGCTGGATGACAAATAGTATGTCAGTCTACAAATGTTCCTTCCTCCCTGTACTGCCCACAAGCCACGAGAACCTTGTTTTGGTTTCTTTAGTCAACCCTTTGTTCAAATTGTGGGCAGTCTTGCAGAGAGAAGCCTATCACTTCAAGCGGTAAGTCCCAGAGGGGCAGGCCGTCCTATTCCAACAGTGCCGAAAAACCCTGAAAAGCCTGCAGGCTGATGACATTCCTCTCCACCTTGCGACCTCAGATGTGGGAGGACGCCTCTTGTTTCGGGACCAGTGTATTACAGGGATCATGCAGCATAGCTACATGATAGACCACCTACGTCAGCCACTTCAGTTTATTTCCAGCACTCTTCCAAGCGACAAAGTAAAGAGATTGGCTATGCAACAGTCAATTGCTTCAATTCCTTCTGTGGCTGTTATCTCCCAGTCCCGGGAGGGGCAAAGGGGCAGAAGTTTTTATTCAAACTTCTTCCTGGTTCCCAAGCCAGATTGTTTCTTTCACCCCATTCTCAACCTAAAGGCCCCAAATATTTATTTGGTTCCAACCCATTGATCATTGACCTCAGGTACTTCATATGAAACCTGTCCACCCAGAAATAAACTCCTGACCTCCATCGACATCCGAGGTGCTTTTTGTCATGTGCCTATCATGGAGGGGCATCAGTCACTTTTCAGATTTGCAGTGGGGTACTTTCAATTCATGGTGCTTCCGTTCGGCCTTTCCATGGCACCACAAGTCTTTTTACAAAGATCATAGCGGTCATGGCACAACGGCTGCGTACCCTGGGAGTCTGCATCATCCCATATCTGAACAATTTGTTACTAAAGACATACTTGGATCAAATCCTCCGGCTCCATCTTTCGCTGACCAAACAACTGCTGGAACAGCAGGGCTGGATTCTAAATTTACAAAAATCCCAATCTGTCCCCTGTCATGGATGGTTTTCCTCGCCCTTATACTGGACACCAGAGCGCAGAAGGTTTATCTACCAGTCAACAAGGTACGTTCTTTTCAGGTCAGGGTTAGAAAGGTTTTGAAAGCAAGACAACCTTCCATCCTACAATGTATGAAACTGATGGGGAAGATGGTCTCCACATTTGAAACGCTTTTGTACGGTTTGTTACACTCTCGGACGCTTCAGTGGGACCTCTTGTCCATCTGGTCGAGATATCACCCTCAGCTGAACTCTGACACGTCCGTTGTCTCCCAGGATTTGCCTATCCTCGTTGGTGGCAGATCATTTGATGGTGGGCATGTCATTTGCACCAGTGGTCCTGGACAATGGTCACCACAGATGCCAGTCTTCAAGGTTGGGGAGTGGTAGTTATTCACCACTAGCTCGAGTGTCTCCGATTTGCTCAGGAAGTGTCACTCCTAATAAATATTTCAGAGCTCCAAGCCATGCTGCTGGCACTACAGGGACATCAGTCACTCCTTCGGGATGTACCAGGACGCCCCCAGTCAGACGATGCCAAAACTGTGGCATGCATCAATCGACAAGGTGGCATCACGAGTGCCAAAGCATTGAAGGGGGTGTCCCGGATATTATGCGGAGCGGAAATGTATGTCTCAGCAATTTCTGTGGTATTCATTCCGGGTGTATAAAATTGGGAGGTCAAGTCCGTAACTTGGACACACTGTGGGGAGAGTAGTTACCATTTGAAGGCCAGGAAACCGGTCTCTGCCTGAAATTATTATAGAGTAGCGGGCGTATGTCAATTCTTGCAAACACAGGACTCGTCCTTTCAACAATGGTCTTTCGAATTTCCAGGTTCTTAGCTCTTTTGCAGGATGTTTTGGAGATGGGCCTTAGCCTTCGTTCCTTTTAAGGTTCAGGTATCGACCCTTTCCATATATTTTCAGAAAAGGCTGGTGGGTAAACCAGTGGTGCAGACTTTCCTCCAAGGGGTTCTACACATCCAGCCTTCTTATGTACCTCTTACAGCACCTTGGGACTTGAATTTGGTGCTTGGGGCCTTTCAATTATCCTCCTTTGAACCATTGGAGTCGGCCAGTTTGCCATTCAATTCCGTACCATGGCTTGTGAATTACGGTGGAACAACGCAGCCCTTATGCCTACGTTCTGGCAAGGGCTTATGGACAAAATCAAAGCTGAATTGGCAAGACGAGTGCACTCTCCCTCGTTGGATTCTTTGATTTCCTTTTGTAACCAGATAGGCATACGATTCCGGAAACGTCATCAGGAAAGGGAGCAGTCATGGCGATCCGGAATCCAACTTGCACCTCGTTTTCTTTCCCCAGTGATCCCCATGAAAAAACCAATGTAATTGGAAAGAGCTTGTCTTTCTCCAGAAGAAAGGGAGAGACTGTTTAAGAAGCATTTGCCGATGTCTTCTGTGAAATAGAAGCCTCTAAACTCCCTCTGCATGAACATTGGGACTGCGGTATTGAATTGCTACCTAACCAAACTCCACCTTGAGACCATGTTTACCCACTATCTCTGCTTGAGTCTCAAGTTATCTTCTATATAGGCCGACATAGCCTAAGTGGATTCAACAGAAAGTCTTCCCCTGTTGGTGCCGGGTTCTTTTCTTTTACTTGGTGGTTTATGCCTTGTATGAACTACTGGGGTTTAAATGTCATCATCATCGTTTATTTAGCGCCAGCAAATGCCATAGTGCTTTGCAATTGGGAACAAACATTAATAAAACAATTCTGGATAGGGGTCGTGGCTTAAACACCATATTGACCAGATGTGCAGGTTCAGAGCTCCAGGTACCAGGACCCCTTAAATCACACCTTTTTGGGGCTGGTAGACACTTATAACCTACTTGCCCTGCTGCCTACTCCTGCTTTGAGGGGACTTCTCCTTGATGTGATCTCAGCTGACCTCCCCTGAGGTAGTTCTCATATGCCACCCAACCGAATGTGTGCTGCGCTTCAAAAATCCCTCCGCATGAGCCCCAACGGGATCCCTGGCCAGACCAGCTATTGTGTCATTTTTCCACTGCTTTGGTCTAGAGTAGACCGTGGGCGGCCACTTACGGTCGGAGTACGGAAAACCAAATGTCCGGGCCTTGGTCTAGCCGCATAGCTCGCACAACTATGGTCACTCCAAAAACCGCCGAGTGGCAGCCGAGCCTGTGTGTGACAACCGAATACTATTGGCGGACGACCATCTCTGCTACTTCCCACTCACTTGCCCGCCTGACTATAGGCTATCCCGGACCTCCTGGGAATAAAGACCAAAGGCTGTCCTGTGAATGCCTTGAAGATCCCAGTCGGGTTACAGCAGATCAGTGGGCAGGGAAGGAAACAAAGTCGCAGACAACAAGAAGGTACCTGCCATAGCACTTATCTGTTTTTTATTGGTCACATATTACCAGCTCCTGGGCCACTACAGTAGGACGTTGTTGCCATCTAGTATCTACTTTGCTACGTTACGGCTTAAAACTATCCAGCTCTTTGTCTAGTGAGGGTTCAGATGACTTTGCACTGTAATAGACTGACGATATGTAAATCACTTTTACATCCATGCCAGTAAGTTACTATGCTGCATCAGCTGTCCGGCTGTATATTGCCTCCGTCCTGCTGACCTGATGAGGTCTGCTTGATTGTTCTTCTACTGGGCCATACTCTAACCTAAATGCTGCTCATGCCTTATCCTCGTAGGTACGTATGGTACTAGCTGTTATCTGTTGCGGAGGAGGTTCCTGCCGTATATGTTCTATTAAATCTAATCTACCTGGGTGCCATGGCTCCTCCTAAGAAAGTGACACCTGAAAAACCTATCCCTCCAGTGAGCATAGGCACTTGCTCTGCTGCATCTTTGGCCGCCACTGCTACATCCCAAGCTGCGTTGTGATCATTGTGTCAAACTTCTCCACCTAGAACACAACCAGAACTATCTCGTGTTCTGGCTGACACACAGGCCTTGGAAATGGACGGCCTTGTTACTTGGAGATCCATTCAGTCTCTGTTACAAGCGCTTAAATACAAGCCCCATCTCTGAACTCTCTTTCGATCAAAGAAATCAAGGCTAATGTCACACTATTGGGAACCAGAACGGATCTACTTGAATATAAGTAGGAGGAACGTGTGGCTTCCCATAATAATTTTGATATCTGCTCATGACCTTCTGTAGGAAAAAGTTGCTTGGACTAAGGACAAAATGGTGACTCTTGAACAGGTCACGACGCAATATCATCAAAATTCAGAGTATCCCTGACTCTGTTGCTAACTCTGACCTTTTATGAATACGCCACAGAATTATTCCATAAACCATTACCTTTGGCTTCGACTAATGATAGATCATATACGTCTGCCTATATCTCGGAATGCCCCGGATTCTGCACCCAAAGATACTTTATTATGGGTGCACTTTTACAGAATTAAAGAACAGATCCCGCAAGCTGCTTTGCCCTCCTTCTGATCAGGCGGAGTTGGGAGACCTACAAATCCACATTTATCTGCCCTACGCTGGCCAAATGCCGGCTGTTTCACCAGATAACAGCGGCCTTATGAGGGGCCAACATTCAATATCGCTGGGGCCTCCTGACGAAACTGCAAGTCCACAGAAATGGTAGCTTTTGAGGCCATCCTGTCTCCTGGGAAGGCCACGGTGATTTTTAATGACTGCAATGTCCAAATACAGACCCAACTCCCACTACCAAAGCAAGTCGAGTTGCCGCTCATTTCACATGTTGGAGCTTATATGTGTTACACTGACCCATGTCAGTATTGATACAAACGCTGTGTCCTTCTTCAAAATTTGCTTTCCCCCCAAGGTGCATTAGCTGGAGTGCCACTATACCACGCTACTTACTGGACATTATCTCCTTTTTTTTCACCATGGATATACTCCATGCTCTAATCTTAAACTGTTATGGTTTGATATAGATTGATTCTTGTTTAATGCTGTCAGAGGTTAAACTGTTACGTTGGTGATAATATATACCGCCTTATGCGTTTCACCATTAGATTTGTTTATTACACTATAATCTATGGTACAGAATTGTTATGATGTGCATGTATATTTAATGACTTTGTTTATAATATTTTGTTTAGATTACATTAGAGTGCCCATGACCCAGGCACACGCCCCCACATACATACTTCCATTCTGTCACTTCTTTCTTTTAAGTGACTTAAGTATTAGTTCCCTTTTAAGGGTACTCGTTCAGGTTTTTTCTGTCCTACTCCCACCTTTCCTCTCCTGTCTTTCCCTTCATTCTTTAATTTGTTGGAGACTGTTTAGAGCTGTCGACCGCCCAGCCTAATTTTTTTTCTCAATGTTATGATCAAGGATAATGGTTAATTTCTTCTCTATAAATGTAAAGGGTCTGAACTCCCCTAATAAGCGGAGAATTGCTCTCAAGAGCTTTGCAACCCAAAAAGCAGATATTGTTATCCAGGAGACCCACTTCTTACATTTCCTATCTCAATTTCACAATCTTAACTACCCAACCTGCTGCTCAGCCTCTGGCCCATTTAAGCGTCATGGAGTAGAAATTTTGATTGGTGCTAATTGCTTTTTCAAAGTGGAGAATCATCACCAATTAAAAAATGGCAGATACCTAATTCTTGGGGAAAGGGCGTATGTATGTGTATGATATTCAAAAACAGACATAGAGCCTCTGCACTCACCATGTACAAACTGGGGTGCAAAAGGGAGTTGCCCACATTTTATAGACAAGAAAACAGGGATACTCTGCACTCTCCAAACACATAATTAATGCTATATCAAGTACTGTTCTATATTAAAAACAGGGAATGTTAGTTCCACATATTGCAATATATGTTAAGCTGACCAACTGACGCCAAAGTCTTCCCATTCTGGCCATGTTTAAAGCTAGATTTTATCCCTCCCCAGACAAATTCCCTGATGGCTTCCTGGATGTCTTTGAAAAATCTAGAGGGGATATGGATGGGCAGGGTCTTGATGAGATGCAGGATGTTCATTTGATTATATTGACTTCCCCATCCAAGAGAAGTTTTTGGATCACCAATTGTGATGATCTGACTATATTTCTAATAGTTTCGGAGTGAAATTAGTACTATAAATATAATCTGTGTTTCTAATTAATTGGGTACCCAAACATTTGATGTGGGAAATATGCCAAATGAATGCAAAGGCACTTTGTAAGCCCTGGATTGTATGTACTACTACATTGAAGTTAAATGCTACAGATTTCGAATAATTGATTTTAAAAGTTTGATAGTTGGCTAAACTTGCACATTTAAGGTACATGTAGTTTCAGGTGCTAGGCATCAATATAGGTTACTCCTTTTGCTCAATTTAATCTAACAGCAAAAGTACAATAACCAAGTAATGTGGACATAAAGGAAATAATGTGCTGCTTCAACAGATGAAAAGTTACTTATTTTGCCAACCACAAACAAAATAAAACTAAAATGGAGCGCTTATATCTATAGGTCGCATAAACACACTTTTGATGGTGTTGTACTTTTATGCGACCTAACATATAGATTTGAGCGTTCAGTTTTAGTTTTATTTTGTAGTTGGCTAAATGTCTGGAATTCCGATCATGGGAAGTGTGACCAATGGGTTCGTTATGGTAGCTTATCTGCAAAAACAGCAACATTATCATCATCATCTATTTATATAGTGCCACTAATTCCGCTGCGCTGTACAGAGAACTCGCTCACATCTGTCCCTGCCCCATTGGAGCTTACAGTCTAAATTTACTAACACACACACACACAGACTGAGAGAAACTAAGGGCAATTTAATAGCAGCCAATTAACCTACTAGTATATTTTTGGAGTGTGGGAGAAATCCGGAGGAAACCCACGCAGACACGAGGGGAACATAAACTCCAAACAGATAAGGTCATGGTCAGGAATCAAACTCATGACCCCAGTGCTGTCAGGCAGATTATGTTCATTCTTCCCCACACGTATCCCAGTGATATCAGGTTTAGTATTTGTTGCCTTTGCTAGAGCTTCCATACATAGTGTGACATGGTGACAAGGGACACACCAATTTTGTGCCATTATTGATACCAAAGTCATTCAATAGAGTATCATTAAAACTGATTTTCGCCGTTTGTTTATATAGAGACAGGATTTTTGATAGGCAGGAGGGACCCAAGCCCAAATTTGAGACTTCTCATGAATTTCCAAACATCCTGTTGAATGCCTTGTCAGTGTCAGTGGAGAGGAGTATTGTTGGCATGTAAGAAAGTAAGGCTTGATGTTAAGTTTATGATTTTGGTGGTGTTGTGCCTGGTTTCGCTGCCAGCGACAAAGCCCGCTTTGTCACTATGGATTATCTCCGTTAGCATGAGTATCAGGCGATTGGCAATCTTTTTTCCTAGTAATTTAATGGCTGCATTTAGCAGGGTTATGGGTACATGGCTTAAGCACTGGGTTGGGTCCTTGCCCACTTTAAGAATGACAGTTATATGTGCTTCAAACTCTTGGAAGGAGGAATTTGGGGTAGCTATAATTTCATTTAAGGCTTGTAGGAGAATGGGTACAACTTGTTTTTGAAAGTTTTATGAGATTGTGAACTTGTCTGGGCCAGGGCTTTTCCTTTTGGGTGTGTTGTCAGTTGCTGCTCTGAGCGTGAAGGACCATTCTAGTTGTGCGCTTCTTCCATGACTATCCAGTATTCTGGTGAGATATGCATTGGGATCCTGTTGCGTACTGAGAAGGGGAGAGGGGTTATGATAAATTGTACAAATTTGTGTAATATTTATGAAAGATATCTGCTGTTTTTTTGAAACTGCAAAATGTTACTACCCAGTATTCTTTTATCTTAGAGATAAAAATTTGAGAGAGTCATGAGCGCTGGGCCCTTGCAAACAACTTTCCCGGCTTTTTTTTCTCTACTGGAAATATGTATGCTTACACTTCCGGAATGCCAACTTTATCCTATCGCTCAGGAATTTGTTCAATGCCTCCTCTGCTTTCTTCAATGCCACAAATATGTCATTGTCTGAGGAAGCCTTTCTAGCTCTTCCACCATAACAATATCTGATTTAATAGGCTTGCTGATAGCACTTACATTACCTGAATGGTGATGTCACCAATTAGACAGTAAAAGATTGATGCAATATGATTACGTATAGTCAATGCAGGGGCAGATTGACGCACTGATTGTGTTAAAACACAATCAGAGCAGCCGGACAGGATTCTCTGTCTGTCATCCACTGAGAACATGAATATAGTAAGCTGCCACTGGATGCCTACTGCTGCTAGGGGGGGGATTGGGGCAATCACACCCCCCCCCCTCCCCCAGGTCCACAACTGAGTCAATGTGGCAATCAGAGTATTGGCTGGTCTAAACAGGGTTTGTAGATCTGATTTGCAGAAATGTCTCTGCTTCGGACGTCCCACAGGCTACAATCCCCAATAGAGAGGTCTTCACTGAGGGCTGTGCTCCTAGTCATTAGAGTGTTCGGTCTCAGCTCATTGGGGTGAGAATCTCCTGTCCTAGGAGTTTTAAATGACTCCACTCCACTGGCTGAGGCATCAAATTATGGAGCCCCATTCCTGGTATCGCCCTTCCCTGGATCCTTTACGGTGTGGCTGTAGGTCAGAGCCTGGGACTGAGATAGCACATAAGATCACAGAGCTGAAAAACCTGTAGCCCACTCAAGCATGTGGGCGTACTGCTGGCTTAGTCCATGTTAGGGGAAGGTAAGTGGGGATGTTGACAGATCCATGTGTTACATTTGTTGAGGCCTGATTTGACCCGTGGCCTTACACCTTGTAGGCTGTATGTCCACGCTCTTGGGGGAATGAAAAGATACTGCCAAGATAATACTTTATAAATGTGTCCAGTGCTTTTATAGAATTTTTTCTGACAGAAATAGTTTGAGTAGACAAGGGTTTCCATGCAGATAGATATTTCAGGATATTACAGTAGCTTTCAGTACAAGCGTCCACCAAATTATTCAGCCAAGCCATGCCCCCTCAATTATTACTTTACATGGAGTATATTTTTCTACCACCAGATGTCATGATGAAGGATTTCTCATTGATTAAATATGAAACACTATGAAAAATTAATCAAACAGTCAGTGAGGTCCCTCCTCCAAAATGAATAATAAGCATCAGTGCTGTATCCTGGCTTGCTACCACTAATGTAGAGAGACAAATACTATCGGGCCCTCCTAGAAATGTGGCAACAACATCAGGCAATGTCAAGTGGGCTAATCACACTAACAACAAACAGATGTGCAACATATTATAATACTGTTAATATTCATTAAACCAGCCCCAGCCTGGCCTGGCATCGCTGGATCCACCTCTCCAACTATGGGGTCTAAGTACTTACGGACGTAATACTCCTCAGACAATGGCCCCTCACACTGTCTCTGAGCTCCAAGGTTAGCAAATTTTCCTTCTACCCTTAAATTGAATAGAGTAATTGGCTGGACCGATTGTGTTAACAACTTCTCCTTCATCCCCAACTCCCCAACATCACTACCTGAACCAGCCTCTGTCACCTGTTTACAATTGAAAGAATTGACTGTCCTAAATAGAGAATGAGATGAGAGAAACATTGGAAAGGGGGGGAAAACTGGTGCTCCATGTTGGATAACCGTCTTTGCAAAGTCTTTGGCTCAGGTGTTGTTAACTGCTATCTTGGGTCTCCCAGAACAGATTCACGAGTGTAATTGGAACCTTCTCCTCTGTAGTGGATGGAATGGGTACCAGTGTGTCTCTGCTACTCCTAAGGACGTGATGCTGGTCATCAACACTGAGTGTAGAAAATTACAGTTCACAACATTCTCTCCCAGTCCAACATCATAACAGTTAATGTCTTTTCCTTATAAGATCTTGAACAGTCTCTCCATTAGAAACTCATCACAGGAAAAGTCAAAAGTATTTTAAAAGATGACAGGTTAAGAGGCAGTTTAGGAGTTTAATAGTGGGGAGAACTAGTGGCCAAAGCTACCAGCCACTCCAGTCAAGTTTCAACCAACATTTTATTCAATTCGTTCTAGCTAGTACCGTTTACTTTATTTTCCCACTGGTTTGCGGCTGATAAAAAGTATGTAACTTACTATTACAGCTCATACATTATAAAGTTATTACCAATAAAATGAATACCCCTATCACTTTCTATAACTCTAGGGATACCACAGCTACTCACATAAACCTTGAGTATGACACGGCAATATTAGAAACATTTCAATAAACATTTAACCAGATATATTTCATCAGTACATACTTGAGAATCCTGCAAGGTGGCAATTGGATGAAGTTGATTTGTTTTACCTGGAGAAAGTCTATCTGTAGGAGGGGTATGGGGTGGCTCTATTGGTATTGACTTCCTGACATTTTCTCTCAATCAAGTAAGGCGTCTGATGCACACCAGTATGCTCTTACCAGCTTCCACATACCTTCTTTACCCAGCTGAGTCAGACCATGTGCTGCTTCAGCTAGGCCTGGAAGGTACACTCTGGGAGCCACAGGCCTACCTTGTCCATCTCTCCAGGATCCAGTGGACTGCTGAACACATCCCTTCACCTTCCAGACTGCTTTTTCTTCAGGTAACACAAATCTCGTATATTAACTAATTGATGAGTGTGTACAATTTAAAACCATACAAAGAAACAAAACATTGATTTGTTGGTTGTCATGTAAAACCCTGCAGCCCACTTGACAGCTATGTCTGCCCTGTTATTAAAGTCATGCACAGTCATGTGTGTAAGTTTTAACTTAAATAACGGCTACTTCAGTTGGTAACTGTGTCACTGTCACAAGTCCTTCATGTAATGTGAGTGTTATACTCATGTACTGCTATTGTCATAAAAATTCCTCAGTCGCCTCAACGTCGCACCCTAGAAAAATACTAAAAACCAATGCATATCAATTGATTTACCCTCTGCCAACTCACATGCCATTTTCAATCCCACAAGTCCAGCTACCTGACTAAGTGAGGAGGGCAAAGGGGTCAATTTTTATAGCACCTTCGTCAATTATAACAATATTCAGTACATGTCTGTCTGACTATAAAAAAAAAATATATAAAACGTGAAAATTTTTCATTTTCTAAAGGGTTTCACTTATGTCAAGTCTTGTGGCAAAAATCTTACTCCTATGTTCTACACAGAGATGCATATCTGTATGTCTACCTCAGCGAGTCTCTTTCTCCTTCCACCCTTTATGCATCTAAAGGCACACTTTGCACAGCAGACAAAAAGGCAGATACCACATGCAATCTATAAAACATGAATCATATTTTCACAACAAAACTTCTGCGTAAAATCAGCAGCTTCTATAAATATAAGACAAACCCTTAGCTACTTCCGTGACTCTCAGTGTAGTGTGTACCCCTTATTCTGTCCTATGTGACACAAATGTCTTAGCCCCACGAGTGAGACCATGTCTATGTGTTTTGGTATCTCTTTATGAGAAAAGAATGAGATACTGACAGATGTAAAGGATGAGAGATAGGACAGCAAAGAATAATAATAATGAAAGGATTTGCAGAAAAGCAATGAAGGAGATTATACAGCAAAATCACAGCTGGATTGAACACTATGGGTTATTCACTAATATATGACCCCTCCCCATTCTTATCAAGTTTAACAGGGAGTTACATCAACCATCCAATCCAGTGTCGTCCATCGTTAGCTCGTATGGAACGTGGTATCTTATGATCACAATAACTATATACCTTTGCAATGGACTCGTGACTATAATAGAGAAGTGCAAAATTAACCCTTTGCGACGCATACTCTATCTCCCATGTGTATCTTCCTGGAATACATAAAGCAACATTAGAGCAGAGTATGTACACACTTTATTTTAAATAATTAATCTCAGCCAACTAAGTTATCATAGGCCACAGTACCTAGAAGAAAGAGTGTTACAATGACCCATTGTTAACTTGTCTTTCAAGGGAAATTTTTTACTTCTCCTGCAATCCCATATAATTACTAAGTATATATATGTCTTTGTCTGTCCTTATCTACAGAAAAGAGGAACAAAACAAAGTTTGTTTCAAATAACAAAGAAAAACATTTTCATTCCTTATCATCAGCCAGCGACAGTAAAGTAAAGAACAGAAGATAAACAAACAACAAAAAGAAAATATACATTTAAGTTAATTTATCTTTAAATCTGAACAATTACACTTTCCACAGATTAATATTTACCCTGCCTGGCTGTAGGATTACAGATATGACCTGACCACTAGTGTTGGCTACTGTTCTCCCACTAAGCATTTGCTGCTATGTGTGCAGGCAACTGTTGGGGAAACCTCTGAGACTTGTGTGCACCCTCTTTGTGGGTATCTATGTGATTTCCGCTTAGGTGATCCCAATCTCCTTGCTTCCGCTCTTGTTCTTTCCTTACAGTCCTTTGCTAGGTGTCCTGTTTTAGTGCATCTAAAACATTTCCTCAATTTATGTTGTTTCCTTTACTTATAATGTGTGTTATGAGTCTGTGGTTGTGTAAGTTGTCCTTCTAAAGCCTGGATATATACCATCATTAACCTATCACTTTGCGACTCTTTATTCTTACCTATATTTTTGTCATGCTCCACGGCAGACTCTCTAAGAGCATCTACCCTGATTCTCCTCCAATTAGGTAAATAGGTTGTACCCTAGTCTTTAGATTCTCCCTGAGACCATCCATTAGTACTGTAACAGCTACTTCCCTGTGGTGCACATCATTCTTTATTTTTGATATCCCAGTGTATTTGGTCATTGCTGACAGAGCTCTGGCAAAATAATCTGCAGCAATCTCACTATCTTTTTGTTTGATAGTGACATTTTTGCTCCAGTTCACTACCACTGGAAAAATATAAGGCTAACTGTGAGATTATATGTTTAATATTTTCCTGATTATCATCATCTGCTAAGGACTTATCTTCCTCTAATATACAATCCTTATTAAACTTTTGTACATCAGTATTGAGAGGGAGACAGGCCTTCAACACCACTCTCCAACCTTTATTAGTTGGCTCATGTGCATTACCTAAATTTCTAACAAATTTCTGACACTTGGACAAATCTTTTCTAGGATCAGGGAAATCAGACATAATTGAATGCAGCTCAGATCTAGTCCATGGACAAGGCATTGCTACATGTTTTATAGTAACTACACCATCTTTGTCCACCTTCCCATTGGGAACTGCTATTGTGCGGACAGGATGTAAACCTATGAAATCACTACATTCTGGACTACTTGCTGGAATTACTGTTGCAGTACAATGACTGTTTCCCCTCTTAATTTGTACATTCTTCTCACCAATTTCAGCCGCTGCCCCTGCTGGTGGGACCGTTCCTTTTCCTTGTCTGTGTGGTACCGCTTGCATGTTACTAGCATGGGCAATGGCTGAAATGACGATGGGTTCATCTTCTTCTGAAACATTACCTTTAACATGACTTAATACAGGATATAAGTTAATAGTTTAATTTTTAACATTATTGGTATCGACTGTATTTACCACCCCAACCGCCTATGGCGGTGGGGGCGCGCTTGCGCTCACTTTTCGCTTTGCAACGCTTCCTTCCGGTACGCATGTTACCCTGCCACGTGTTCCCTTCCTGTTGCCACAGTTTTACGAAGTCATTGTGTTTAATTCTCTTTTCCATTGATCTAAAAAAACATATTTTATCTCTAACAATACTTAATACATCTGAATCGAAACTACCAATCTTTGGAAAAGGTCTCGCACAATCCTTGGTCTTCTTGACCCTTTTGTCGCAGTACGCCTTTGCGTACGCACCGTATTTCTTAAACATAAGAAACCTCGCCAAACCAATCGGCCCTTCTTTAGGCAGCACATCATTGACCATCTTCTCTCGACTAAGTACACCAGAACAATAACACACGATTGTCAGCATACCCAACGAGGAAACCTAACACTGGGAGCACAAAAGTACCAACCTCACGATACCCTGTATTTCCAGCACACCTGTTTGAGTGTATAACCACTGGTAGCACTGGTGTTACCCAACCTTGCCAACGTAATTCCTCCAGCTACTCTCCCAAGTCACAATCACGATCTCACAATCGCACCGCTTAGATATGCTATCAATTAACTTTGTGATTACTATTGGGCGTGCTGCGAAAAACCTCTAGTTTTCGCCGCCAGTATACCTGCCTGTATACCGGTCCTCGGCTGTCCTACCTGTCTCGTCAAACAGCAACCGATACTCTCTCTCATTTCAACAGTAAATCAAGTTTTCATACCATTCACATACACCTTTTGTTTTCTGCACAGAAAATTAATTTCCCAAACGATTGTAATAGCTTTTCAGAGGCTTTAACAAGTGATTATACTATAAATATATAACAGACTATCAAAACAACTGCTTAAACATGTGACAGCAATACCGAATACACATACGCTATGAAAAATGAATCTCATTTAAAACACAAAATGACAATAAAAGAAACGGGTATGTTTCTTGTCCCTGGATTCAAGTTAGGGCTCCTTGGATTACACAAAAACGGACATTCGGTTTCATAACACAGAATGATAAACAGGTTTTGAACACATTGCGTTCTTACCTGTATATGACGCGTCTCTCCACCCTTTGTTGAGGAACCGAAATCCGTAGGCTTTGAATCTTCCGGTAGCGTAACTTATGCTGTGACCCCCCCAAATTATTTAAATTATTTTTTCGTTTACCAATAATCATTATCTGCTGCGATTTGTGTGGTTCCAACTCACAAAGCGATTTATTAGCAAAAGAATAACAATTAAATAAATAAGTACAGCCGATACATACGCTGCACCCTGTTGGATCCAGCTTACAGTCATTCAATACTGAAGTCTGTGGTCAAAGAGACTGAGTGCTGGTTCCAGAGAGCAATATATATATACATTTGGTGGTGCAGTAAATACAATACAGATGACTTGGCATGTTTCCATAGGTTCAGGCTCCAGGACAGTCCAGTATAGTGTAGTTCATAGGTCAGTTCAAAAGACGCCCTCCAAGGGTGGGGTTCAGCTCTCCAACAGCTGCATACTAATCTTCCCGCCAAAGCTAGTTCAAACTGGTCTATTTACATTACACACACAATACCATTCTGATCATGAATTCCTTACATTCCATAACTAGCATACGCAATGTGTGATCTCATAGCCGATGGAACCGGATCACTAAGGATAAATAGGGGATTAGAATGACACCAAACATGATATGTTTCCCGTAACCTGAATCTTAGCTCTCAATAAAGTAGTTCTAACATCATATTTAACTATAAATTCAATAACATTTGTTCAAAAACAACTGTGGGTTGGAACTATTATAAAAATGAACTACGTACAAGTGAATGTGTAAGTGTATGTGTGCGTTGTTTATCGTGTGATTGCATCATAACACGTGGCATACTGATCGCAATCGCACGGTAAAACAATATTAATCAATATAATTTCTTTCATCCAATTATTTGACTTTGGCAGTCCAACCAGACTCCAGCAGCTGCACTCACAGGACCTGTGCAGCCAATAGGCACTGGGAGTGTTCTATTTAAACCAGCTCCTGAGTCCAGCTCATTGCCTGAACAACTTTATTTCTTCTCCTGAGGATAGTTCCCTGGCTCCAGGGTTCAGTTGTTTCTAGCGCTGTCCATGATATACTCTGCATGTACCAAAGTGTCTGTTTCTCAACAAGAACTCTGCATTTGTCCAAAGTGCCTGTTTCCTAGTAGCTGTTCAGCAAAGTGCCTGTTTTCCTGCAAGTGCTTCAAGTAACTGGGGCTTCTGTATCTCTCAGAAAACTCCTGAAGACATTATTATCATCTTCAAGCATTTCCATTCCATACTGTCAAACACCTCTGGGTTTCCAACACCAAGTCGATTCTGCAGTAACCCGGCGTTACCATCAGTCTTGTAGCTTCTGCAAGCTCTGAATCTCAGAGGGCTCTTTTCTAGTTCTGTGAATCCTGTGTGTGGTTTCCAGATCCCTGCGCCTGTAGCCAGCTTACGGTCCTGAGTTCTACACTCCTGGGGGTAAATGTATCAAGGTCCGATTTTTTTCAGAGTGTTAAAATCGTGGAAAATCGTGGGTGATAACCCGCGATTTTAGTCCAAAATTTCTCAAATGTATTAAGCTGCGATTTTTACCGTGATCTTCAAAATCACTGGTCATCTCTGGTGCTTTGCTGCGATGTAAAACACTCCCGTGTTTAGCTAACTCTTCTGTGTTGTCCTTATCTAGCTGCGAGATTAGTAAACATATCACTGTTACACTGCACTGTCTATACAGCCGGAGGTCCCGGCAGCTGTCAAAACTGTTAAAAATAGATGAAAGTAAAAAAAAAAAGCGTGGGGTCCCCCCTCTATTCAGTACTAACCCTAGTGCTGCCAGACTACTGCTGGTTCCGTGAAAATCGGGGAAAAAATTTGTATGGGGTCCCCCCGATTTTCACTGAACCAGCACTAGGTAAACCAGCCACGGTTGGTGGCACTATGGCAGGGGGACATGCGGCAGGGGTCCCCCTGGCATAATGACAACCAACCCCAGACAGTTCAGCTCTGAGCTGGATTACCTAGGGAGTGGGGTCTGCCGAAAAAACGAGCGACTCGCCCCCTCTAGGGACAACCAGCCCAGTGCTGAAAGCACTAGGGCTCTTCCTACACTCCTGGGCGGGGGGTGTAGGGTAATAAACAGCGATTAAAGTATAAATAAAAAATAAACGGACGCAATTTTGTTTTGTGGAGCTACAAGTCCCAGCGAGCCAGCATGCCATAAATAGTGTGGGCACGCTGCTACTTGTATAGCTACAAGCACCAGCATACCCATGGCAGCCAGGGCATGTTGGCACTTGGAAAACCACAAGTGCCAACATGTCCTGACACCCACGGCTGGCTGTAGTTCCACAAAAGAAAATGTTAAATAAACCACCACTCCCTCATTAAAACTACATCGATTTAATAAAAATAATAAACCCACAATAAAGACAGTAAACACCCTCATTTATACCACATATTTTTATTAAAAATAATAAATGCCCATATACTCACCATTGATGTTTTCATCTGTCGTCAGCAGCTTTTACTATGAAAATGGCTGTCAACCAAGTCCCAAATAATTTTGTATCCAATAGTCCGGCTTGCAAAGTCCAAAAATTGTTTGTACATCCAAAAGTCCTTGCTTGAAATGTTTTCAGTTCTACTTGGGCAAAAAGTCCCCCTTGTTGCTTGCAGTCTTCATTTCTTCTTGGCCAGGGGGGCCCCCTTGTTGCTGGAAATCGTCTTGCCTTCAGCCAGGAGGGCCCCAGATTTGTACGATCCACGCTGAAACATTCTTGCTTGGAAAAAACAAAAAAACAAAACAAAAAGGAGAGCCGCCGCAAACAGCTTCTACAATATGCAATGGACTTAGTTAGGTCTATTTATAGTATTAGGGCTTTCCCACAACAGCGTGGGAAAATCCCCAGTGTAACAGTGATGTGTTTACAAAACACGCTGCTAGAAAGCAGTGTGTTGTATCTAGTGTGTTTTAAAGCAAACTCAGGAGCGTTTACTAAATCGCAGCTTCATACATTTGAGACTTGTATAGCCAGAGTGGCAAATGGTCCGGATTTTGATCTCTATCGGTTTTGGAAATAGCATTTTTGAGAGAAGCACAACTCTGGCGATTTTACATGAAATCTCAGCTTCATACATCTAAGAATTTCAACTCTGCCGAGAAAATCGCTGAATTTGCAAAATCGGACATTGATACATTTACCCCCTGGTATGGATCATACATTTACCCCCATTTACATTTACCCCCATAAATTTACCCCCCATAAATTTAAGTTGCGAAGATGCCGATCTCACGCGGGTTGAGAAAACCGGGGTATGATACATTTACCCCCTGGTCTCAGTTCTGAGTTCTGTGTTCTTGTTTCCAGTTTTAGCTGTGTTCTGTTATGAGTTTCCATGGGCTGCATGCTGCTGAGATCCCAGTAGAGGGTTCCAGCTCTGTGTGCCTGGATACAGGTGCCGGTGGTTGAGCTCTACAGGAATGGTTCCAGATTCTTACAGCTGTGCATTCCAGATACGCATTCCGGCACATCTCCCGGTCCTAAGACTCCTTTCTTTCTGCTAGTGCTACTCTGTATTCTGGAGACTACAGAATATTTCCTAGGCATTCCCTAGATGAGCAGAGGTTTAATCAAGGCTCCCAGTTTCACCTATACTCCTGCCTGAGCTAGGACCAAGGCTCCTGATACGGATCAGCAAAAACAGACGACCGTGATATCATCTACCTCAGTCTAGCGTTATGTTTCATGTATGATGCATCTTTAATCTGACACAGCCATATGCCAGCATCTACAATACAGTGTCATACAATACTACAGAGCTTTATATCTGAGTGCATTATGTTTTGTATATGACACATTTTTCATATCTGCTGTATGTAACAATTAAATGACAAACTGGATGTGGATAAGCCTTATGTTACCTACCTAAGTGTAATGTTATATACAGCATATAATGCAGCTATGCTCCTGACGCATCCATATGTCAACATCTACAACACAGTGAAGTAGAATATTGCAGTATGTTTTTTACCTTGTGCCATGTTATATTAGGAATATGACATATTTTCCATAGCTACTTTGTGACAGCTAAATGACACTGTACTGTATGGAGCCAGAAAAGCCTTATGCATCTATCTGTGTAGTGTTATGTAATACTTATGGCACATCTTTGCTTTGGATGCATACAATGTAGTACAATATTACAGTGTTATCTGAGTGTAGAGGTTATGGTATGCATATGTTGTATTTTCCATACCTACTTTATCTGTTAGCTATATAATATTGAGACAGAAAACCCTTATAACATATACCAAAGTGTTTGTTACGTCACGCATCTTTGCTTCTGACGTTTCCATGCGTTAGCATCTACAGTACATTATACTAGAATATTACATACAGTATTACCGTATATACTCGAGTATAAGTCGATCCGAATATAAGCCGAGGCACTTAATTTTACCACCAAAAACTGGGAAAACTTATTGACTCGAGTATAAGCCTAGGGTGGGAAATGCAGCAGCTACTGGTATATTTCAAAAATAAAAACAGTGCTGGATATCGTTAACACTGGGCTCCCAATAATACAAACGTGAGGTTGTAAATAAATATATCAAAATTGATTGTTATAAAACATCAATAAAATTATATAAGTACATAATATATACCCATATCCTAATAAATTGTACACAAATGGTTAAACTAAATCCTTTGCACTTGGTATCAAGCCTAATAGATGAACACAGATATAAATAACATTCACTAAAGACAACACAGATCATTAATATAGAAATCAATGAGACAGTCTGTGGATACTAAATACATGTGCCAGTTCCGTTTATTCTCCTTTAGGAGGTGATGAGCAACGGAGTCTTCAGACACTTATTAATAGGTGACAAAAAATGAAAATATTGGACTTTAGCAAACTGATGCAAATAATTGCAGTGGATAAGTCAGTGTACTCACATGTGTCTCTGACCAGTGGGGCTAGATAAAAATGTCCCGGTCTTTAGCTTTGCCTGACAGGCTCCTTTTCATTTAACTTTATTGTTCAATGTGCAATGAACACACATAAACAGGGCTACAATAAAATGGTGGCTGACAGTGACCCACAGAGGCTGCAGACGCCTGCAGATGAGTGGGGGAGACCAGGCAAGTGGGACTCCAGTATAAACTGAGGAGGGCTTTTTTCAGCACAAAAAAATGTGTTGAAAAACTCGGCTTATACATGAGTATATACGGTATATACTATATATTATGAGTGATAAATAAAACACTACAAAAGAATGTATGTAATCTGGATAGAAGCCAAATACATTTCATGCTAATTTATATAAAATAAATCCTCAAGCCTACCTATATTGTGTTCCAGAATAGATTCTACCTACAGACACAAGGGCAGTCCATAAAAACATTATATAACTCATTATGAAAGATACATAGAGGGCATACTCCTAATATGGGAAGGTACTGACTACAGACTTAACAAATTTATCATACACATTGTTATAAACCCCACAATCAGTGACTGATAAAGGCTAAAAAGAACCTATGGCGCAGGATGTTCATTCCTTAGCAGCCACCTTTCCTGAAACCATACAGTTCACTGGTACTTGGATGTCCGCTGGACTTGATCTCAGTAGTGTATAGTTGTTAACAGCGTCAGTGAGGTAGATTCAGGGAATCTCGCAGCTATAGAGCCTCACATAGACAAAACAAGACAGAAAGAACACAATAGAGAATAGTCAATTGGCAGATCGGGTAAGAATGCAGGAGAGGTACACAAGGTCAATAAACAGGCAGATAGTTCAAGGGCAGGCAGATTCAACATCAAGGTCCAGTAAACGTAGCCAAGGTCAAACACACTGAAACCAGAAACAGAAGATATAGCAATCTATATAGAACAATGGTACGAGAACTAGCCTCGGTAAGCCTATGTAACAACCCCTTTTCTCTGCTAGGGTGTGTGTACTAATCTGTGTGTGTCCTGTCTGCAAATGGACTCTTTACCATGTATTCACTGTCATGCAGTACCTCCGGCTTGGTCTAAGAGCTGTAGGCTCTTCGTGGGGTAGTGTCTTGGAGTTAGCAACAGCAGAGAGAGATGAAAGAACCCTCCACCAACCTACACTGGACCACAGGCACACACAAAAAGAAATATTACTACCCCAGGGCAGTCTTTAGAAGCCACACCAGCACATTTATTAGTGAGGTGTGGATTTCTAATGTTTTTGTACATTTTTTTATATAAAAAATACACTATATAGACAAAAGTATTTGGCCACACTTGTTAATTATTGAATTGAGGTGTTTCAATCAGACCTGTTGCCAGAGGTGTATAAAATCAAGCACCTAGCTGTTACGATTTAAATGCCTTAGTCAGTATTTGCACAGGCTTACCTAGGGCGCGGAGTCTAACGGCCTTCTGGTTTTCACCAAGAACCACCGCAAGGTAGTGTGGGCTTTGCTACCGAAGAACCGCAGGTCGCGGCCCCCAGGTTCGCCTACTGACGTAAGGGAAAAGGTTCTAAGTGATGGATTGTCAGACAGGCAATATGATAAAGCGATGCAAGTATAGGCACTAACCATGAATTCCAGGGTTTGTAGGTCTGGAGCAGTAACCGGTAGATGCACGGAGTCAAATGAGTGTGTAGCAGGAGATGGGTCCAGGAACACAGCCGGGTCGGTACACAGGAGATATCAGGTATACGGTGCCAGAGGGAAATCCAGAGAGTAGTTGATAACACAGCCGGGTCGGTACACAGGAGATAGTCCAGTACGTGGTGCCAGGGATAAGCCAAAGAATAGTCAGGTCACAGCCAGGTTGGTACACAGGAGAAGGAGGAATAGAGGGATATACAGGGAGCAGGTTCACAGGAGTCAGGAACACAGCAACTGTTAGCCAGGAACAGGAAACACATTGCTCTAACACAGGCAGCGTGTCAGAGCAGAGAAGATGTAGCTGTTTGAATTCCCCGCCCAGGAGTCACATGATCAGCTGCAGGAAGAACCCGGAAGTGCGGGGGCGCCATCAGGAGAAGCGCTGCACGGATCAGATACCGCTGCTAGACCACGCTGACAGCGCAGCGGAACAGGGATCAGGTAAGCTCATAACACTAGCCATGCAGTCTCCATTTTCAAAAATGTATGATACAAAATGGGTCGTTCTGAAGAGTTCAGTGACTTCAAGTGTGGTACTGTGATAAGATGCCACCTTTGCAATAAGATGTTGCATGAAATTTCATCCCTGCTGGATATTCCACGGTCGACTGTAAGTGATATTAGAAAGTGGAAGCGTTTAGGAACAACAACAACTTAGCCACAAAGCGGAAGACCACGTAAAATCACAGAGCGGGGTCAATGGCTGCGCATGGTGTGTAAAAATTGCCAAAGCTCTGCTGATTCCATAGCTGAAGAGTTCTGAACGTCCACTGGCATTAATGTAAGCACAAATACTATGCGTCAGGAGCTTAAGGAAATGGGTTTCCATGGCTGAGCTGCTTTTTATCACCAAGACCAATGCCAAGCCTCGGATGGAGGAGTCTGGGTTTGGTGGATGCACACCGGTACTGCACTGTGGAGCAGTGGAAACATGTTCTGTTGAGTGACGAATCACGCTTCTCTGTTTGGCAGTCAGATGGACGAGTCTGGGTTTGGTGGATGCCAGGAGAACGTCACATGCCTGACTGCATTATGCCAACTGTGAAGTTTGGTGGAGGAGGGATAATGGTATGGGGCTGTTTATCTCCAGGGAAGGGCAATCCTAATGCTTCAGCATTCCAAGTCATTTTCGACAATGCAATGCTTCCAACTTTGTGGCAGCAATTTAAAGAAGGCCCTGTTCTATTCCAGGATGACTATGTCCCAGTGCATAAAGAAAGGACTACAAATACATGGTTTGAGGAGTTCAGTGTGGAAGAACTTGACTGGCCCACACAGAGCCCTGACCTCAACACCATCGAACACCTTTGGGATGAACTGGAATGGAGAGTGTGAGCCAGGCCTGCTCATCTAACATCAGTGCCTGATATCATAAATGCTCTACAGAATGAATGGGCACAAATCCCCACAGAAACACTCCAACATCTTGTGGAAAGCCTTTCAAGAAGAGTGGAAGTTGTTATTGCTGCAAAAGGGGACCCACTGTATATTAAAGTGTATGTATTTAAATACAATGTCATTGCAGTCATCATCAAGATTCATTTATATAGCGCCAGCAATTTCCGTAGCGCTTTACAATTGGGAACAAATAGTAGTGAAAAAAATATAGGTAATACATATAGACAGAGGTAAGAAGGCCCTGCTCGCAAGCTTACTCCCTGTTGGTGTAATGGTCAAGCGTCTGAATAATTTTGTCCATATAGTGTATATCTCTTTGGCTCAAACAACAGTTAAGTGTAACTTGAGAACGATACTAACTATTATCCAATACACAATTTACACAGGCATTACTAATTTTATACCACTAAGAGGTACCTCTATCCCTTCTAATGGCTGTCTTGTAATATCTCTCTAAACACTATAACTAGTAACATACACTAAACTCTATCTCAGTTACTTTAACTTTGCTAACACATATTTCAAAAATGTAACTGACTATTAGACAAATATAGACAATCATTCAGTCTTTTGGGCAGTTTAAATACAGATCACTCCTTCTCTTTCCCAGGTGATTTGATAAAACACAAATGCAGAATACAATTTACACCCTGCTGTTCCCTATCATACAGTCACTTTAATAAAAGCTGGCTCCTCAACACAAAGTTATAGACTCTCGCACAGAGAGCAGATAATTCCAAAGAGTTTGGTGCCATTTTTTTTTCAGTTTTAAACTCTGCCTCTGCCCCCTTGTCTGTCTGGGGGCACCAGGTATATAGGTTCCTCACCTAACTGCACCTGTGCAGGTACTATATGCTCCTATGGGAGCCAAGAAGTGAGTGTGATGGGGCACCTCGCCCCCGGGAAAAAAAGGAACAAAGGGTTTGAGACCGCCCTTGACGTGGCCTAGTGGAGCTGACAGAAAGAGATGTACTCTTACCTCCAGTGGCCCCTGGAGACTACACTGTAACTCTGCAAAAGTTAGAAGCTCCATTCTCGGAAAGTCCTCCTGAATACTGGAGGAGCTAACTGCTCTGACCATGGCTGAATGGTCTTTTTCAAAACCCAGCTATGACCCTGTTGGGTGTAAACAAACTGCCAGCTGTCATTTAAGCTGATTGGAGGCCATATTACACTTCCTTTCAGAGAAAATCTTCCATGGGCGTCTGCTCTGCGTAGGGATAGCAGAATAAGTGAATAGACAAGTCACAGGGGGGGTCATTCCATGTCAGTTCAACCAGGGTTGTCCACCACCCATCTCAGATTTCTACGTATTTTTTTTTTAGTTAAGAGAGGATGTCAAAACAACTATTTCTGCCAAATATCGCGACTGTCTGACAATTAGTTGATTAAATATTGATTTTTCAATTTATTAAATAATTTACTAATCGTGGCTTCTTTATCCAGTTTATTTGAGGTATCGCGGGTATTTATTAAGGAATCGCCACAAAATTTGGACCCCCAAGGTAACTCTTCCTCCCGAATCCAAAAACCCAAGCTAAATTACTTTATCTGCCTCATGTTTTGCGTTACGGCAAAAACGCATGTTTTGCGAATAGAATTCAAAACGCTAGGTTCAATTGACATTAGGGATCCCATTTCTTGGGGGGTGTTTTAAAAAAGGTGTACTACTACCACACAAAAAAACAGCAGGGTACTCTTTTTCATAGTGGAGAAAAAAAATAATGAAGTTGATGTTCGATTACTGTTGTACCGCATACATAATTTACACATTGTTTAAAAACCATACCAAAAAAAGTGAACGAAACTGAGGCAATGGGATAAAACTCTCATACAGGAAATGAAACAAACAGAAACTGATGGGAAGGGGATTCCCTTTAGATACACCAAAACTGAAACTTTCCAGAGAAAGAGAGAGGGAGACACAGAAAGAGTCAATCATGACAGCTGCTCATTTGGTAGTCTTTTAAATACTGCCATATTATTATTTACTCAAAAACCATTGGATTACATAGCTGGGACCACTTTACAGATGAAGAAAAACAACTTTTGATTCTGAGAAATCAAGTTTCAAATGCAGTAGCCTGAAACCTCAGTCTGCTACCATCATGAAAAGCTTCTGCTGCTAAGATATGAAGAATTTCAGAAAACATGCTGTAATCCTTTCTTGTCTCACAAAAAAGGAGCCAGAAAATGCTTAAAAGTTATGTCACTGAAGTGGACCAAAGAACATGGTGACTGTCAGCTTGTTGTATATTTTAGGCAAGATGATTTTGACACTTCAAAATGTGTGAGCCTGTGCATTATTAGCGATACCCATGACCATGTAGCTATAACTGTGCATGCCTTCATTACGGTAGCTATGAAACACTTAGCGAAACTATTGTCAAAATTGGAGTATGTAGTGATGGTGCAAGAACTTTTTTAACTTATGTTTCCATAAGGATGACTTCAACATTCAAGCAGAATTACATTTTTTGCCACATCTAATGGTAAGAGTCCATGTGATGACATTGAAGGGACAGTTATCCGTCTAGCCACACGCACCAGTCTTCAAGCAGTGGAAACCTATCACATCTTGACATCTTTGGACCTAGACAAATGAAAATGTACATGGTATAAAGTTTTTTTATGTTTCACAAAACGAAATACAAGACTGCAAAACCAAGCTGCATAGCCATCTAGAAACAGCAAACACTGTGGCAGGAACACGTTCTCATCACAGATTTCGGCCTATTAGTAAAGATGAGCTACGCATATATTGATTGTCATCAGACGACATAAAGACAGGAGGAACCAAAGTTACTGTCACTATAACCACAGTCACAAAAAATGTGGACGAAAGTGATCTGCAACCTGGAACATACATAGCAGCAGTGTATGATAACATCTGGTACATTGGGTATATCATTCAATGTAATGAGGAGGAAGATGTGCTGATACACTTCATGCAACTAAACCAATCAACAAATGTGCTGTCCTGGCCTTCAAGAGATAAGTGTTTTGTTCCTTTTATTCATGTCCTCTGCGTAACGAAAGTGCCCACTATCCAAGGAAGTACTGGAAGACAGTATATACTTTCTGTTGACACTTTAAGGAAAATTACAGGCTATTACAACAATTTCCAAGCAAGGGAAAAATAATAAGATTGTTGACTCAACTTCAGTTAAGGACTTAAGTTATGTTAAAGGTTTTAAATTTCATGGTTTCTTGTGTTAATTATGTATGCGGTACAACAGTAATCGAACATCAACTTCATAATTTTTTTCTCCACTATGAAACAGAGTAACCTGCTGATTTTTTATTTTTATTTTTATTTTTGCAAGGTCAAATAACAGAATAACCATCATGCAGTAAAAGCGAGCATATACATATCAATGAAAGCATGATATACAATCAACATATTATCGTAAGAAATCAATGCAGAGGGGTCAAGTTACGTGTATAGAGAGAGAGCGAAATGCCACGAGAGAGGAGGGCCTGACGCAGGGAGAGGAGAAGAGAGACTAGAACGTAGCAGGAAAGGAAGAACGGGAAAGGGATTGAAGGAAGGAGGACAGACAAATGGAGGTATAGTGTCAGGTGAAAGGGGAAGAAGTCTAAAAAAATGAGAACCATGGGTTGAGACTGCTGCAATTTGACAGGTGGATGCCGACAAGATATGTCTGGCCAGCTTATTCTGGTGTTGAGTCGCCGTGGGTGCCCCCAAGGGGGGGGGGGGAATTTAGGCTGCAATGGTATCGTTACCTGGAGTATCGATTAGATCAGTTGTTTAATCCCGGCCCAGACGTTTGTTAATTTGGGACAAGTCCACCATATGTGGATAAAGTTACCCTCATGGGAGCACCCCTGCCAACAGCGATCAGAAGAGTCTGGGAGAATTTTATTAATCCGGGAGAGATCGTAGTACAATACCTTATAGACATTATCTTTTATTTTAACACAGATTGAACTGGAGGCAGCATTCTCATATATCTCCAACCATTCTTTTTCATTTAAGAGGACTTCACCAAAGTCGCATTCCCAGGCCAGTTCATGCAAATCTCTAAGGTCTGAAGAAGGTGGGGCGAGTTCATAGTATAGTGTTGAAATAAGGCCTTTCGTAGAGGATTGGCGGAGACAGAGATTTTCGAACGTGGTAAGGGGACGGGAAAAGAGGCGAGTTTTAGCTGTGTGGTGAAAATGACGAAGCTGGAGATATTGATAGAAAACTTTAGAGGGAATATCCATTCGAGATTGGATGTCAGTAAACGAGGGGAACACTACCGTGGAGCTGAGATCATTTAAGAAACGGATCCCTTGTGAGGTCCACGAGGAGAATACTTTAGGAGTAAGGCCTGGTGCAAGTTAGAGAAGTTAAATAGAGGTATAAGGGGAGAGGGATGGGGGGGAAAGGCCAAATTTCTGAGAGGATGAGTCCTAGACCACCAGGGAATGTGTAATCGCCGGATAAAGTGAGACGCATTTTGGACGACGAACCCGTGGGAGCCATAGGAGAGTGGATAGAGATAGCATACCCAGACTTTCAGACTCGATCTCGACCCAAACCCTGGAGGGTGTTGAACTACACCACAGAACGCATTGAGCGAGCTGAGCGGAGAGGTAATAGTGTCGGAAATCAGGGATTCCCAGTCCCCCTCCCCGCTGGGCTCTCTGTAAAAGCTTAAAACGGACTCGGGGGCGCTTACCAGACCAGATAAATTTAGATACATGAAAGTGGAGAAACGTGAAAACATAGGGGGGGACCCGGATGGGGAGGGTTTGAAAAAGGTAAAGGAGTCTAGGGAGTATATTCATCTTGACCGCATTACTACGACCTATCAACGAAATGTATAACTGCGACCATGAAACAAGATCCGACTTAATTTGAGCAAGAATGCAAGCAAAGTTGGCCTGAAAAAGCTGGTGAAGATGCTTAGTCAGATATGCCCCAAGTTACTTGATTTTTTGAAGACGCCAGTTAAATGGGAAGGAACTTTCTAGAAACCCTTTATCTGCTGGGAAAACGTAAAAATCCAAGACTTTCTGTTTTATCAGTGTTAACTTTATATTCCGAGAAGTGGCTGGGTTTGCAATAGTCAACAGGACATCGTCCGCATATAGAGCTATCTTTATGAGAAGCCCTACCCACCGGGATGCCTGATATCTGCTGATTAGCCCGGATTCTAGCTGCTAATGGCTCTATGATAAGGGAAAAAATGAGAGGAGAGAGGGGGCAGCCCTTCCGTGTGCCATTGGCAATAGTGAAGGGGGCCGAGGTCAGACCATTTGCGGAGACTGTGGCCGACGGGGAGAGGTACAGGGCTGAGATGCCAGTCATAAATTTGCCAGAGAAACCCATTGCTCCCAACACCCCAACCATAAACGACCAGGAAATGCGACTGAACACTTTCTCAGCATTTAGTGACATAAGGAGGGAGGGGAGCTTACCCCTATGAATTGTATGGATCAGATCCACTGTTCTCCTAGTATTGTCCGAGGCTTGACGCCCTGGGATAAATTCCACCTGGTCAGGATGGATGAGGGAAGGGAGGAGGGGATTCAGGCTGGAGGCCAAAATTTTTGCAAAGATTTTAAGGTCCACATTGAGGAGGGATATTGGTCTATAGCTAGAGCAGAGAGTTGGGTCCTTCCCTGGCTTCGGAATGACAATAATGTTGGCTCTTTTGGGGCCGCGACGAACGTGGCTCCTCCCAAGATCTCATTAAATAAGGATGTCAAATGGGGGCCCAGTACTGCAGCAAACTTCTTGTAATATTGTGGGGTGAAACCGAAAGGGCCTGGAGCTGAAGAGGGTTTCAGGGATTTAATGGCCGCCAAAACCTCGGTCAAAGTAATGTCTGCGTTCAGGGACTCTAGGTGAGGCAAGGTGAGCCTGGCGAGGGGCGTGGTGGCTAAATATTCGTCTAGAGTCGGCACTGTGTGAGCTCTTTGAGGGGGGGTGGGGTGGTGGGGCTAAGTTCTAAAGAGAGGAATAAAATTCCTGAAACATCTGAACTATTTCGTTGGGGTCATATGCTCGCTTGTGAGCCATAAATTTTATCGATGTGACCTAGAGCCATCTTCTTACGAAGCTTTCTGGCTAACACAGAATCTGCTTTGTATGATTTGTCGTAGTACCTTTGCTGTAGTTTCTGCATAGTAATATCAGCCCTACGGGAAAGAAGAGTGTTAAGTTGGCCTTTCAGCAAGGTAATTTGAGTGAGCAGGGCAGGGTCATGTAGGGACTGGAGCTGGGAAAGAAGAGAGCCAATTTTACGTTCTAAACAAGATACCTCTTCTGTAGCTTTTTTCCTAGAAGCCGCAGTCAAGCCAATCAAGTGACCACGTATAGTGGCTTTGTGTGCCTCCCAAATAATACCTGGGGGGACCTCTATAGTAGAGTTATCTTGGAAATAGTGGGAGATTGAGTTGTTAAGGTCTTAGAAGGTTGTCTGATTAAGCAGGAGGGAGTCATCTAGGCGCCACTTCCCCTGGGGTGGCGATGTTTTCAGGAGGTCTAGGATGAGGAACACCCCCGAGTGGTCAGTCCATGAGAGTGGGGTAATGCCCGCCTGAGTCACATTGGGAGTAAGTGAGTGGGATACATGTATCATGTCTATGCGGGAGTACAGATGATGAGGGGCAGAATAATGGGTGTAATCCCTAGCATCTGAGTTACAGAGCAGCCAGGAATCATACATACGGTGATGAGAGAGCAGTGTGGTTAGGGAGGTCAATTCTAAAGAAGTGGGAGAGCCCTGCCAGGAGGAAGAAGGGGAAGACCTGTCCAGGACAGGATCAAGGGTCACGTTACGCCACCCACTATCACATGACCTAACGTCTGAGAGAACTGCTTACCCTGAAGCTGACCCTGAAGCTGAGAGTGGACTCCAGTGAAGTGCGTCTCCTGGAGAAAAACAATATCCGCTTTTTCTCTCCTACAGGCTCCAAGCAGCGTCGTACGTTTACAAGGGGTGTTAAGGCCGTTGACGTTGATCGAGAAAATTTTTAGGGCCATGGCATTGGAAGAGAGGTAAATCCCGGCAGCTTGACTAATAATGGGGTAGAAAGGGATAAGTTATTAAACTGTCCTTGAGAGAAGAGAGAAGGTGAGGGAAGAGATAAGGAAGGAAAGTCGAGAGAAAAGAAAGGAAAGCGAAAAGAAAGAAGGAGCCCTATTGGGCGTAAACCTTATGTAAAAGGAACCCAGGAGGAGTTCAAAAACATAGTGAAATTTAAATACGAATAACCATAAACAATATCAAAGGGTGCGTGGGTGGTGGTCCTGTGTATGAAATGGAGTGAGATCAGGACCGTAGACCCACAAAAAAGTCTTAAGAAAAAATAGACAAAAAAGAGGAAGAGAAAAAGAAACTTTCTTCCCTGTCTCCTTTTCCCATGCAATAATATTAACTAACCATAAAACAGTGTGCATTAACAACATATTAGCATTAGAACTTTAACATTCTATATCTTAGGGGGAAGGGGGGGAAGAATATAAGGGATGGAGGGGAAATAGAGGGAACAGGGATCACCTTCCCAAGAATAAAACACAAGAGATCAGAGCAGAGACAGAATACTTCAAATTAAACGCAATGGCTAGTAAATACCGCTATAAAAATACTAACAAACTAGTAACATGGAGAAACTAATATATCTATAGATGTAGACAAGGAGCTCAGAGCTCCAACCCGTATAGGAAGTCCACCTGTGGAGATGAAACACAAGTAAAGCAAATGACCAGTGACAATAAGAGACACATCATGGTGGTGTAGCATCTTGGGCTTTGCGGCAGGTGGAACGGGACCAATCTTGTTGTGGAGGTGCTGATCGTTGAGCCTTAGGGGAGCCGGTCTGCGAAGCAGTCGTCACGGGAAGGATGCCCAATTTAGCCAACAGTTCCTGTCCTTGGTCCACGGTTTTGATATATTCAGATGAGTTGGCTGCAAACACCTGAAGTTGAAACGGAAAGCACCAGCGATACCGGAAATTTAGCTCTCGCAGAATCCTAGTGACAGGCTGTAAGTCTCTCCGTTTCTGAATTGTGGAGGGAGCAAGATCCTGAAACAGCTGGATGTCCATATTCCGGAAAGAGAGAACAGATTGATCTCTAGTCGCAAAGAGGATGCGGTCCCTTGTGCGGAAATAGTACAGGCACACAATAATATCTCGAGAAGACAGGCCACTGGCAGAACGAGCCCGAAGGGCCCTATGAGCACGATCCATCAAACAGTCAGTGTCCGAAAGCTCCGGAAGGATATGTTGAAAAAGGTCTTTAAGAAAAGCCTGAAGGTCCGCGGGGATATTTCTTCAGGAACATTTCGAATACGAATATTGTTGCGACGAGACCGATTCTCAGAATCCTCCTGCTTTTCCTTGAGAATCTCAACTTCGTTACGAAGACGAGTAAGTTCATTGTCCATCGTAGTTTGTGAGCAGCAGAGGTCGTTTGTTTTAGTCTCCAGCGCGTCAGATCTGTTGCCCAGTGAAGTTAGTTCGGTTATAAAGTCATTAACAACTTTAGAAAGTTCTTGGGCAAATGTTTGTTTGACTCCTTCTAGTAGACTGGTCATCACAGCTAGGATCTGTGGGTCCAACTCGACATCAGAAAGTGGCTGAGAGCCGGGCGTTTCTGTACGAGTCGAAGGCGGTGAAGACGGTTTATTCTTTGAACTAAAAAAAGTTAGCAGAGGACCCAGAGTTCACCTTCTTTGGTTTGTTGGAAATGATGGAAAAGCTGAAAACCGTCAGCCAGTTGAGAAGGATGAAGGAAGCAGGGGAAGGCTGGGATGAGGAAAGGAGGTGATAAAAAGACGGTTAGTATGATAGGGGTCTTTCCCGGTCCAACATGAGTGGGAGTGGTCACATATTCAGCGTCCAGGTAAAGGCCAACAGGCGGGTGTTAGCGTCCGTAAAGAAAAACCTGCTGGGCAGGTTAGTAAGCAATGTCCCCAGCGGCGCTCACTATACAGCGGGAGAGAGCCCACAGGTAAAGGGGGTCAATTGGGCGGCCAAGGGGGTAGCCCAGTAGAAATGCCGCACAGTCGTTTTTTAAATGGCAGGCGAGGACGGTGTCAGGTCTGGCGGTGTGGCAGAGCAGGTTCGGGTTTCTGTGGCACCGTCTGGTGCACAATGAATTCCTTACTGCCCAGGGAACCATTTGAGGTTTTTGGGGACAAGTGACCCCGAATTTCCCAGGATTGTCTGGACTGCTGGACAGAGGTCCCAACAAACGTGACTCTCCAGTATGGCGTTCTGTGTCTGACCCCCCAATCGGCTCTCCTCAGACACCGGGGGGAGAAGATGGGCTCCCGGCGAATCGCTGGCACCACTCAGAAGGGTCACCGCAGCCAAATCCCCAGCGCCGGCACCTCTTTCAGTCGCGATCGCCTCAGAAAACCAGCAGTTGGGCACGCTGGGAGTCCTCTGCACCATAGACCGCGGCCTTGAGCCCACAGATAGGCCGCAAATCACGGATTCGCTGCTGGAGGGTCCAGATCTCCAAGCCAGCTGATGTCTACTCTCCGAGGGGTCTCCCAATAGCACCAGCTCCCATCAACGCAGCGGGGCCTAGTGGAATGTCGGCCCAGGGTGGTATCCCTCTGTTGCAGCTCAGTGTAAATAGGGTTTCCTTCCCTTGAGGCTCCAAGGATCCCAATCGATGCCTGGAGTATTCAACCCCTGTTCTGGCCCGGATAATTAAGGAATAATCCCCAATTTAAGAGTTAAATAGGCATTTTGTGAGTAGCTCTGTGAAACCTCGACCTATATAGATGGCGTCCAAACCATGCCTTCCTGCTGTTTTTTTTTGTGTGGTAGTATTGTATACCTTTTTTAAACACCCTCCAAAAAATGGGATCCCATGGGGCGTATTCAATTGTTAGCGTTAACGCTAACAAACGAGCACTCAAAAAATCTTACCGTTAAAACGGTAATTACTCGCGGAATTTCAGCTCGCTGCTCCCTGAGCGGCAAGCTGAAATTCCGCAAGTAAACTACCGTATTAACGCTTTTCACACACAATATTACCGTATAAACGGTAATATTTTTTGGGCGCTCGTTTTTCAGCGTTAACGCTGACAATTGAATACGCCCCCTAAAGTCAATTGAACCTAGCGTTTTTAATTCTATTAAAAAAAACGTGCGTTTTTGCCGTAACGCAAAACGTGATAAAGTAATTTGATACTTCCCTTTACAAGGCAGCGCCACTTTAAATTTAAGCTCTGAAGACGCTGAACTCGCCGGAGTTGAAGAATCCGGAGGTTCATACATTTACCCCTTGGAGTGTTAAATATTTTTTTTTTAGACTGCTGACATATGACTTTTGACAGCCAGAAAAATTAATGCAAACGAATGGGGAACACCCCAAAAGCACTTGGAGTGCCAGAAATTGAACAGAAACCCTCCTCTATCCTCCTCTTACTGCTGTAACAACTGGTATTAAGATTAGAATGGTATTGAATAGAAACAATAATGTGTCCAATTGCTGCTTTGTCCCTGCGCTCATATAGCCTGTGTGACCTAACCCTGCTTTCTCCCTCTGTTAAATGGCAATGGATTGCTGTGGAGGCTGGTATTTATGCTTTTCAAATCTCGCGAGAACCAAGCTCAGAAATACGAATACGTCACGATGACGTTTTGCCTCGATTTCGATTCCGAACAGGCGGGAAAGTACCGAGCGTGCTCTGCTCGTTACTCAGATAGGCTAAATTCGGATTAATTCGGATCTCAGGGAACCGAGCCCGCCCATCTCTAGTTCGTTCCTATTCAGACCTATTGCAATGTAAGAAAAGTTACAGAGGATAAATATAAAGGAGATATATATATATATATATATATATATATATACTCCTCAAAGTAAGGAGAGATGGTATGCTGTTGCCCTTTCTAATGTGAGTCACTCAAAAGTACCGTTATATCTCAAAGCTGGTATATTCCTTTCTATTTGGGAAACTAAACCACTAACACAGCGTCCCTTTGGATATACTACATTTCGACAAGTCCAGAGGAACGGATCTTGAATCGAGATTGGCATCGGATGGTATATGAAATTATCACGGGAACTAGCTTTGAGATATAACGGTACTTTTGAGTGACTCACATTAGAAAGGCCAACGGTATACCATCTCTCCTTACTTTGAGGAGTATATATATACTTTTTTAGATCTTTCAGTGTTACCGTGAGTGTCTCCATTTGTTATATGGGAATGATGGTATATTTATTATGTTGTTTTGATATCACGTCCTAAAATCATTGATATATGTGCTGATGCACTATGAGATTGAGTTTATTAATACCCACACCTTTTTAGACTGTGTGAATACTTATATTTGGTTTGCATCTACATCATTATTTTATCTTTATTTTTATATTTATAATCAGTTTGATTTTGATTTTTATCTAGTCATTTGTATGCTATTATTTATGTTCTAATACTGAGCACTGCACAATTAGACTATCTATATACAGCATTGAGATTTTGGGAGACTCTCCCTACATGCTGCTTGTATCAGGTTAAGTGTGCACAAGTGGATTAGAGCGCTTATCTTATTATATATATCCTTCTATCCCTGATGTTTCTCCAGGAGAGAAGTGGCTTTTTTGCTGGCCTTCTTGCAACCAGGCCATCCTCCAAAAGTTTTCGCCTCGCTGTGCGTGCAGATGCACTCACTCCTGCCTGCTGAAATTCCTGACCAAGCTCTGCATTGGTGGTGCCCCAATCCCTCAGCTGAATCAACTTTAGGAGACGGCCCTGAAATGCAATGGAAGTGTTATTTTTGGTAGAGATGGGCGGGCTCGGTTCCCCGAGATCTGAATCCATCCGAATTTCGCCTATCCGAGTACCGAGCCGAACCTAGACTCTCCCGCCCATTCGGAATCGAAATCGAGGCAAAACGTCATTGTGCCGTATTCGTATTTCTGAGCTCGGTTCTCGCGAGATTTGAAAAGCATAAATACCCGCCTCCACAGCAATCCATCGCCATTTGACAGAGGAAGAGATCAGGGTTAGGTCACAGGTTATATCAGCGCAGGGACAGAGCAATAATTGGACACATTATTGTTTCTATTCTATACAATTCTAATATTAATACCAATTGTTAGAGCAGTAAGAGAGGAAGATAGAGGAGGCTTTTTTTCAATTTCTGGCACTCCAGCTGCTTTTGGGGTCTCCCATATTACCCAGTGTGAAACACTAATTTTTCTGGCTGTCAAAAGTCATATTTGTCAGCAGTATCTAAAACAATATTTTGCACTCCAAGTGCTTTTGGGGTCTCCCATATTCCCCTGTGTGAAACACTAATTTTTCTGGCTGTCAAAAGTCCTATTTGTCAGCAGTATCTATCTAACACAATTTTGGCACTACAAATGCTTTGGCCTCAATAAAATGGATTCAAAGCAGTCCACATATGAGCAGAATCAGCAACCTGGTTCTGTGACCAGTCCTGATGGTAGTATTCCCAGTACGTCATCTGGGAAAGGCGATGTCAAAGTACATAGTCTTTTTAAATCAGGTAAAAAAACACACACCAAAAAAAAATTACCATGTTGAAGCGAAAAAGAAGTGTAACTGAGGAAAAGTTAAGTGGCGATAAAAAAAATAAATCCCCAACATGCCATTCTACACACGCAGTGGCAAAGAAAGAATGAGGCCTTCGCCTTCCTCTATTAGTGGCAGATCCAAAAATGTTACCGAGCCTTCTTCTTGTACGGTCACACGTGACCAAGCAAGACCAAGTAATTTGGAGTCTAAAAGTGGTGCACAACTACTGTTACGCGTCAAAGCCGAGCTGCATGAAAACAGTAAGGCAGTAGAGGATAATATATGCTCTGAATCAGAAATGACAACAATCCCTGTGGAGAGTCCATGCAACAGTAGGATGTCTAATCATGAGCATTCTGTTAGTGTACCCATAAAGAAGGGCCCTTTCAGCAGTTCTGCTGATGTGTGCCTGAACAGCCCGAGTGTAGCCGGTGATACACAAATTGAGGATGCCACTTTAGAATTACAAGAGGATGAGGGGGAGATTTGTGTAGGCGATAAGGGCGCTAATGAGGATGTTGATGAGGATGAGGTTGGTTGTGTAAGTCCTGCACCAGTGGCAGCAGTTCTGTCACGTGACAAGAAAAAGGCCATTGTCATGCCTGGCCATAAAGCCAAAAAATCCACTTCTTATGTGTGGAATTATTTGTACCCCAATCCAGACAACAATTGTATAGCCATTTGTAGTGTATGTCAAGTCACAGTCAGTCAAGGGAGCAACCTTAGCCACCTTGGAACCTCGTCTATGTTACGCCATTTGACGAGAGTTCATGGCAAAGTGTTGGGAAAAGCTGAAAGTTCTTCCAAAAAAATTACAAGCACTCCATCACCAGCTAGGACCCTCCGGTCACCGACATCCGGATGGCTACAAAATACACCCACCACACCATCCTCATCAATATCCTCTGTAGCGCTCGGAAATAGCCCTGCTTTATTAAGGCTGGATGACTCCTGCACTATTATTGATTTCTCTGAAGAAAGCGTTGGTCCCACTGCTGCTGCTGTTGCTGCTGCTGGGGGTGAATAATCAGCCCAGAGGAAGGCCAAAAAAAAGAGCAGTCCTACATTTCAACAATTAACTGTGAAACAATCATTTGCTAGGGGAAGCAAATATGACAGCAGTCACCCAGTCGCCAAGCGAATCACAGACGCCATGGCTGCCATGTTAGTGTTAGATCTGCGTCCAATATCCACAATAAACGCAGCTGGTTTTTCACAGTTAATTGAGGTTTTGTGTCTGCGTTACAGAATTCCATCGCGACACCATTTTTCCCCGCAAAGCTATTCCACAACTATACCAAAAAGTGTATACAAATGTAGAGATTGCGCTGAAAAATGCCATTCTGCCCAATGTCCACTTAACCACAGATATGTGGACAAGTGGAATTTGTCAAACCAAAGACTATATGACTGTGACAGCCCACTGGGTTGGTCATTCACCGTCACCAGTAGGAACAGCAGCAGCATGTACACCACTACGTAACATTTGTCACAGGCAGGCCACTCTTTGTATCACCGGCTTCACTAACAGGCATACGGCTGACAATTTGTTACGCAAACTAAGAGATGTGATTGATACATGGCTTATACCACTTGGACTCTCCCCAGGATATGTCATTTCTGATAACGCCAACAATATAGTGCAAGCATTACAGCTGGGTGAATTCCATCACATTCCCTGTTTTGCTCACACCATCAATTTGCTGGTGCAGAGCTTCCTACAAAATAACCGTGAGGTGCAGGAGATGCTTTCGGTGGCCCGTAAAATTTCAGGCCATTTCAGGCATTCTGCCACAGCATGTAGGGGATTGCAGCAGCTCCAAGAGCAGTTTAACTTGCCCTGCCACCAACTTAAGCAAGAGGTGGTAACTAGGTGGAATTCCAACCTGTACACGCTTCAGAGGATGGAGGAACAGCGCAAAGCCATCCAAGCGTATTGCACAAGCCATGACGTTGGGAAAGGAGGGGGGAAGTATTTCACTCTTGTACAGTGGGGAATCCTTTCAGTGCTGTGCAAGGTGCTGAAACCATTTGAAGTTGTGACGTGTGAAGTGAGTGCAGATTCTGCTAGTTTGAGCCAAGTCATTCCTTAATTAGACTAATTTGAAAAGCAGCTTGAGAAACTGAAGGAGGAGATGAAAGCAAGCAATTCCGCAAAGTATGTTGGCCTTGTCGATCAAGTACTTAATTTGCTTCACAATGATCCTTGAGTTATTAAGATCTTGAACTCAGATCAGTACGTTTTGGCCACTGTGTTTGATCCAAGGTTTAAGACCTACATTGAGTCTTTGCTTCAAAATGAACAAGATGTGAACTTTTGCAACGAGCTATTGCTCAGCAAGTTGTCCGCTGAACTGGGCCTTGGCTTGACGACGTGTCCTCCTTCAGTTTCTCAAGCAGCTGCTGCTCGTAAAATATTACATTTTCAAAAAAGAAGCAGGGAAGATGCAGAGGGCAGACCAGAACAGTTTATCATCTGGGCTGGTTTGAAGGATTTTTAAAAAAAATGTGTCACCTTGCCCATAACTCCATCCAATATGAGTATTAACATGCAAAGGATGGTGGAGGATTATTTTCAAGAGGTAATTGATATGGAAATGTCAGACAGTCCCTTTCCTTACTGAAAAGCAGGCAATTTGGAAACCCATTTACAAACTTGCTTTGCAATACTTAAGCTGCCCACTCTCCAGTGTGTACTCTGAACGAGTGGTCAGCACAGCAGGGAACTTAGTCAGTGATCGCCGTAGAAGGTTACTTCCCAAAAATGTTGAGAAAATTATGTTTATAAAAATGAACTACATCTTCCACGAGGAAGGCCTTCACCATCCAAGACATCCAAACACTGACTGTTCTCTAATGGCGGATTCAAGCGGCGATGAATTGATAGTCTGTGATGATGACGTACACACTGATGAGGGTGAGGATGAATCTGAAGATGATGACGATAACATCTTTTTAAAACTTCCTATGTAAGTGTAGGGTGCAATCTACCCCCAAAGAGGAAAGGGACTTGGGGCATTTCTATATCACATACCGTCTTGAAAGGTTGCTGTTTGGGCAATTTCTCCTTAAGGGTAGGGTATCATACACAGAGTGACCCCAAACTGGTTTGTCCATTTCTATTAATATTGTACAGTCTATAACTGCTGAATTTTTGAGTGTTTTCAACAAGTGGAGGGGGGCCTATAGAGACAGAAACCAAACTGCCTTTGTCCATTTTTTCACATATTTGACTTTAAGTGTAAGGTGTAATATACATCCAAAGACGATGGCTGCATTGCCAATATGCATAGATGGAGAGGAAGACAATCTGGTTTGTGTGTACAATTAATGAAAGCCTACCAGGAATTAAACTGTTTTTTGGATAATTTATTAGCTTTACAATTACATTACTTATCCAAGAAACAGGTGGAGCACTATATTTGGTTATTTTATGCCCCAAAACATTGATTTTGAAACAAAATAGCAAAACAAAACCAAACAAAACCAAAATACACAATGCTGGTTTGGCAAAACCAAAACACAGTAATCCATCATCATCATCATCATTTATTTATTTAGCGATACTAATTCCGCAGCGCTGTACAGAGAACTCATTCACATCAGTCCCTGCCCCATTAGAGCTTACAGTCTAAATTCCCTAACATGCACACACAGACAGACAGAGAGAGACTAAGGTCAATTTTTGATAGCAGCCAATTAACTGCAGTATGTTTTTGGAGTGTGGGAGGAAACCGGAGCACCCGGAGGAAACCCACGCAAACACAGGGGGAACATAAAAACTCCACACAGATAAGGTCATGGTCGGGAATTGAACTCATGACCCCAGCGCTGTGAGGCAGAAGTGCTAACCACTTAGCCACCGTGCTGCCCAAATCCAGATCCAAAACCAAAACCAAAACACTGGGGTCAGTGAGCATCTCTAATTTTTGGTATAAAATTCATGGTCATCGCAAAGAGGGACTTTAATTAAATTAAATTAAATTAATTGCAATGCATCTGATCACTCTTCATGACATTCTGGAGTATACACAAATTGACATAATAAAAACTGAGGGCCTGATTCATTAGTGATCTGATCTGCTCTTTTTTCGCTTATCTTAAGCAAATCCACTCTGTGCATGCCCAGAAAAGGGAAAAAGAAGCAAAATCCACTGCGTAAGTGAAGAAATTCTTAAGTTAAGATGAAAATCCATCTTAACTGCACTCTTATCTCCCCGTTTCTTCTTAAAATAAGCATGTTTACTTTTGCACACAATAAGATCACTAATGAATCAGGCCCTGAGGCAGCAGACTTTGTGAAAAATAATATCTGTGTCATTCTCAAAACCATTTGGCCATGACTGTAAACACTGGATTCATCTTTCCTTACTCGTTTCAGTTTTAAAAGGGTGTTTCCACACTTATGGACCACCCTGTATACTATTTTTATTTGTTTTTCTCACAATATTGTTCATCCATTTACCCAGTATGACTGCTACCTGTATTTCATCCATCAGTACATTGTTTGGGACATCCTACCAGACCTAAACCAGAGAAACAAGGGTTACTGATAACACCAGCGAAATCCACTACCACCCAACTCAGTGTTCCACGCCAATCACATGCACACTATCACCCTTTTACTAGGTAGTGGACCTGTGTTTGGTAGCGCACACTACACTTCAAATTTGCAAAGCATATAGGTGAACCCTACTACACACTCGCAGTACAATATTGCTAATATATTAACACTCCTGTGTACAAAATATAACAATATTAACCAATGACCTAAAGATCTCAGCTAAATGAATTATTAGGTATACAGGAAGGGTAGCGGCTAAATCCCCTTCGGCTTAGGTACCCTGGCACGTCAATATGACATCACAGGATCATGTGATCCAGCGGTCACATGGTACATAGTGTTAGGCGGGCTGCTGAAACTCTATGTTAGTGGTGCAGGAGCTCCATCATTTTCTTCCGTTCCTCGTTGTATTCGTGTAGAAAAAGGTAGAAGGGGAAAAAAAAGTAGAAGGGGAGCTAGTGTCTGTGTATGTCTGATGGACGCTGCAGGGCACAGAGGGGGCATGCGTGATGGATGCTGCAGGGCACAGAGGGCATGCGTGATGGAAGCTGCAGGGCACAGAGGGGGCATGTGTGATGGACGCTGCAGGGCACAGAGGGCATGTGTGATAGACGCTGCAGGGCACAGAGAGCATGTGTGATGGAAGCTGCAGGGCACAGAGGGGGCATGTGTGATGGACGCTGCAGGGCACAGAGGGCATGTCTGATGGACGCTGCAGGGCACGGAGGGGGCATGTCTGATGGACGCTGCAGGGCACGGAGGGGGCATGTCTGATGGATGCTGCAGGGCACAGAGGGCATGTCTGATGGACGCTGCAGGGCACAGAGAGGGCATGTCTGATGGACGCTGCAGGGCACAGAGAGGGCATGTCTGATGGACGCTGCAGGGCACAGAGGGCATGTCTGATGGACGCTGCAGGGCACGGAGGGGGCATGTCTGATGGATGCTGCAGGGCATAGAGGGCATGTCTGATGGACGCTGAAGGGCACAGAGAGGGCATGTCTGATGGACGCTGCAGGGCACAGAGGTCATGTCTGATGGACGCTGCAGGGCACAGAGGGCATGTCTGATGGACGCTGCAGGGCACGGAGGGGGCATGTCTGATGGACGCTGCAGGGCACGTAGGGGGCATGTCTGATGGACGCTGCAGGGCACAGAGGGCATGTCTGATGGACGCTGCAGGGCACAGAGGGCATGTGTGATGGACGCTGCAGGGCACAGAGGGGGCATGTGTGATGGACGCTGCAGGGCACAGAGGGCATGTCTGATGGACGCTGCAGGGCACAGGGGGGCATGTCTGATAGACGCTGCAGGGCACAGAGGGGGCATGTCTGATGGATGCTGCAGGGCACAGAGGGCATGTCTGATGGACGCTACAGGGCACAGAGGGGGCATGTCTGATGGAAGCTGCAGGGCACAGAGGGCATGTGTGATGGAAGCTGTGCTGGCACAGGGGGCATGTGTGATGAAAGCTGGGCTGGCACAGGGGGCATGTGTGATGAAAGCTGGGCTGGCACAGGAGGCATGTGTGATGAAAGCTGGGCTGGCACAGGAGGCATGTGTGATGAAAGCTGGGCTGGCACAGGGGGCATGTGTAATGGAAGCTGGGCTGGCACAGGGGGCATGTGTAATGGAAGCTGGGCTGGCACAGGAGGCATGTTTTATGGAAGCTGGGCTGGCACAGGAGGCATGTTTTATGGAAGCTGGGCTGGCACAGGAGGCATGTGTGATGAAAGCTGGGCTGGCACAGGGGGCATGTGTGATGGAAGCAGCGCTGGCACAGGGGGGCATGAGTGATGGAAGCTGCTCTGGCACAGGGGGGCATGTGTGATGGAAGCTGCTCTGGCACAGGGGGGGGGGCATGTGTGATGGAAGCTGCTCTGGCACAGGGGGGGCATGTGTGATGGAAGCTGCTCTGGCACAGGGGGGGGGGGCATCTGTGATGGAAGCTGCAGGGCATAGGGGGCATGTGTGACTAAAGGTGATGGGCAGTGGAGAGGCATGTGTCAGTAAAGCATGTGGGCAGAAGGGGCATGTGAGGGAGAAGCCTCTTCTCCACATGGCCCCTCCTCAACCAACAATACCCTGACAACACTCACCAGCTTTTCTCTGATATTCCCCATGACACATATTACATTATCTTTTTCCTCACAGGCCTCCTGCCCACAATCGTGTGTCACTGCTGCCCACCAGCTTTTCCCTCACATGCCCCGCTGCCTCATTCCCGACACCTCTCTTACTTCAAAATGAAAAGAGGCATTTTTTATTTGAAAGAGGAGTAGAGCCTTACCAGCAAGTGAAATGATACAGAGACCGTTATTGCCATAGATGTTGTGGTTTTGTTTTTAAAAATACTGTATCTAGTCACATTTTACTCAGATGGTATTAGCATTACAGGCCGTGAGTATAATTGCTTTTGTCGCAACACTGTACATAAAAGATTATCTCACAAAAATAACAATACATCCAGTTATCTACGCACTTTTTTCAGATAACATACTTCTTCCTTCTCACCCATAATTTAAACCTACCCTTAAATTTTGATATTTTTCAGGCATTCATTGCGGGACACCGGGAACCATTGGTGGATAGTGTTGAGACCAGGTGAAAGGGAAATTTAAGACATTCTAGAACAGTGATGGCTAACCTATGGCACACCAGGTTTTGTGAGACTACAAGCCCCAACATGCTTTGCCAGTAGATAACTAGCTGATAGCTGGCAGAGCATGCTGGGACTTGTAGTTTCACAACACCTGGAGTGTCACAGGTTAGCCATCACTATCCTAGTAGTTCACTTACACTTCTGTATACTCCTTTCCTGTTAGGCCTTCAGTTAAGATTAATTGCCCAGCGTGGCAGGGCATATTTTTTATTAGTGGGGTGCTCTGTAGGTCAGCAAGACTGAATGTTAACCTTTCCCAACACAGTGCTGGAAGATAGGTTTAGCAAGTTGCTGTGGGCCACAGGAATGGGTACCTCTTAATGTAGGGGCAGGCTTCATGTTTCCTTAAGGGGCCTGGGTCAGGTGGGGGATACTGGGTATAGGTAAGCCCCAATGCTGTGAAATGCTGGTTCGAGCAGCTTATTGAGGGCTTCTTAGCTGGTAATCAGTGCTCTGAATTGCTCCTGTTGGTGGAGCAGATTCAGAGAGCTACAGAGTATTTGGGAGAGGTGGTCCTGGCCAATGGATTGATTGGGGCATGGATATCTGCCTCTGTGATTTTGGTTTGTTGGACTCTCTGGTTTTAGTCCTTGGAAGCGGATATGTGGGTGTCCTGTTTGGGCCGTAGCTAGTCAATATTATTAGTTAGGCGACAGGAGGAAAAAATGCTTTCCTTCCTGTTAATGTACCAAAAGCTAAGGTGCCCAGGTTTCTCTCCTTTTGTTTCTCTCGTCTGCTAGGCCCCCAGTCACCAAGTCTGCTGATAAGAAATTGGCATGATGGTGTACTGCCCACCCACGATCGCTGACGTTTGAGCCTGTCTACTCTTCTCCAGGGTTAAATATAAATTAAAGGCCTATCTGGAGAGTGGCATAGAGGGTGTAGAGCTACGGTGAACTTCTAGGATTTCTTAAAATGTCCGTATGACTGGTCCCTACACTATACTCCAAGTTTTGTTACATACTGTCCAGGCTGCTGCAACCTCCATCTTGCAGCAATGATATCTTGGTCCTCTACAATCCATTCAAATAGCCTCTGCAAGAATAACCTCTCTACTCTCCATCATTAATTACGCTTCTACTGAAATCCCAATCTTGACCCCACCTCCCTTGCCAATTATCACCCCATCTCACTTCTCCCCTCCTCCTCCAAATTACATGAACGGATAGTCTGCTGTCGCCTCACCAGATACCTCTCAGACTATTCCCTCCTGGGCCCTCTCCAATCTGGTTACCTGTTACGATTTAAGTGCCTTAGTCAGTATTTGCACAGGCTTACCTAGGGCGCGGAGTCTAACGGCCTTCCGGTCTTCACCAAGAACCACCGCAAGGTAGTGTGGTCTTTGCTGCCGAAGAACCGCAGGTCGCGGCCCCCAGGTTAGCCTACTGACATAAGGGAGAAGGTTCTAAGTGATGGATAGTCAGAAAGGCAATATGACAAGTGATGTAAGTACAGGCACTAACCGTGAATTCCAGGGTTTGAAGGTCTGGAGCAGTAAGCGGTAGATGCATGGAGTTAATGAGTGCGTAGCAGGAGATGGGTCCAGGAACACAGCCGGGTCGGTACACAGGAGATATCAGGTATATGGTGCCGGAGGGAAATCCAGAGAGTAGTTGATAACACAGCCGGGTCGGTACACAGGAGATATCAGGTATACGGTGCCAGAGGGAAATCCAGAGAGTAGTTGATAGCACAGCCGGGTCAGTACACAGGGAAGACAGTCCAATACGTGGTGCCAAGAATAAGCCAAAGAATAGTCAGGTCACAGCCAGGTTGGTACACAGGAGTAGGAGGAATAAAGGAATACACAGGGAGCAGGTTCACAGGAGTCAGGAACACAGGAACTGTTAGCCAGGAACAGGAAACACATTGCTCTGACACAGGCAGCGTGTCAGAGCAGAGAAGATATAGTATTTGAATTCCCCACCCAGGAGTCACATGACTAGCTGCAGGAAGAACCCGGAAGTGCGGGGACACCATCAGGAGAAGCGATGCACAGAGCGGATACAGCTGCTAGACCACGCTGACAGCGCAGCGGAACGGGGATCAGGTAAGTTCATAACATTACCGCCCCCTCCACTCCACTGAAACTGCCCTGGCCAAGGTCACCAATGACCTCCTTTCAGCCAAATTCAAGGGTCACTTCTTCATACTCATCCTCCTTGACCTCTCCGCGGCCGTTGACACCGTGGATCACCCTCTCCTTCTGCAAACTCTTTTCTCTCTTGGCCTCTCTGGCTCAGTCCATGCCTGGTTCTGCTCTTACCTCGCCGACTGCACCTTCTCTGTCTCCATGTCTGGCTCCTCCTCCACCCCCTCCCCTCTCCCGGTTGGCGTCCCCCAGGGCTCTGTTCTGGGCCTCCTCCCTCTGTGCTCTTATCACCTCCTTTGGTCTTCAGTATCATCTTTATGCTGACGACATCCAACTTTACATCTCTCTTCCACCCTCCTCTCTCAAGTATCTGACTGCCTTTCTGTCATCTCCTCCTGGATGTCCTCGCGCTTTCTCAAAATCAATATCTCTAAAACTGAACTTATTGTCTTCCCTCCCCCAAACTCCCCTCCCACCACAACCTCTCTATCGTTGTCAATAACATTACCATCTCCTCTGTCACCCAAATCCGATGCCTGAGTGTCACCCTTGACTCCTCTCTCTCCTTTGCCCCCCACGTCCATTCCCTTGCCCAAGCCTGTCGCTTCCAACTGCATCCGGCCCTTCCTCTCTCAAGATGCTACCAAAACAATCATCCACTCACTCATCATCTCCCGCCTCGACTACTGCAACCTTCTCCTCACTGGCCTCCCCCTTTCCCATTTCGCCCCCCTTTGCTCCGTTCTCAATGCGGCTGCTTGACTCATCTTTCTCTCACGCTGCTCCTCCTCAACCTCCCTTTCCCCTACAGGTTCCTTTTCAAACTTCTCACCACCACTTACAAAGCTCTCTCCCAATCTACTGCCCCCTATATCTCTAACCTCCTCACTATTCACACTCCGGCCCGCTCGCTGCGCTCGGCCAATGACCATCACCTCTCCTCCACTCTAGAACCCAGGACTTCTCCCGAGCTGCCCCCCTTCCCTGGAACGACCTCCCTCACTCCATCCATCTCTCCCCCAACCTGTGCTCCTTCAAACGGGCACTTTAAACCCACTTCTTCCTTAAAGCCTACCAACCACCTAACTCCTCATCCACTCTTCTCGTTCTCCCTCTCTCCCCTGGTCCCTCTCTTCTCTCCCCCTGCCTCACTGGCTTCCTTTCGTGCCTGTTTTTGTTTCACCCTCCCTTAGGATGTAAGCTCTTATGAGCAGAGCCACCCCTCCCCTCCTGTCACCACACCGGTTCTTCTGCTCTGTCTTTGCTCCATATGTCTCCCTGGAGTTCCTGAAGCATTGGTACTTTGTGTTTATTGTTCTGTACTTTGTCACCCTGTTTTGTACTACTATTTGTACTGTGTACGGCGCTGCGGAAATCTTGTGGCGCCCAACAAATAAATGATAATAATAATAATAAATCCTATTGTCTTCCATTTTAATTATCTTTTCACTTCAAACGTATTTGGTGTTGTCCAATCCATTTTCACTGGTTATATCTATTATCACAATCTCTGTACATACCAGCCCTCTGCTCACACTGACACTTTTTTTTTTCCACCCCCCCCCCCCCCCCTCCAGGTTACCTCCGCTCTCAGGACAACGACCGTTCTGGAATGCTGCCCCTGAAAATCTTCAACAGAATGCCTGTCTGTCAAGTATCATCTCTAACTGCGGAATCCTGCTGAAAAGTCACCGGTTTAACGAACAGTTCAAATGGTGCTTGTGACTTACTTCTCCCAGAGCTGTGCTCCTGAGGGTAAAAGGACACGTTCTGGAGCGGACTGTTATGGGTTTTGTTTTTTACAGTGTCCGTTGATCAAGCGATAGTAACGAAGGAGAAAGCAAGAAACCTATTAGAGACTTCATGTTATTATCCCACCTGATAATGCCTTATGATTTTAAATCAAAGTGATAGTTATGTTGACGCTTGTTATGATGACCAGCAAGTGGATTATATTACCTGATATTGTAAATGGTCGTTATCAGACATTTCTGTGTGCTGTTACATACTACAGACAGCTGAACTTTGTAATATATTGTATAATTGAATATTTTGTAAGAAATACATAATGTGATGTAAACAAAACCTACTGAAAGCAACTTTTTTGTATATTTGAGAGGTAAGGGTTGTTATAAACTAATTATGTATTTCACCATTAAAATTACTACATCTTTACTGTTGTTTTGCCTGCTATACTTTCTCAAAAACATCTACATTTTTAGTATATGAAGTCTGTACTTTACATGTAATTGCTATGCCAACCAAGGTCCCCCCGAGCACCCCCCCACCCCCCCTCCCCCAGCAATGGAGGGAGGACCCAGGAGGGGGTGAGTGATCCAGGCAGCTGCCCGGACCAGCACACTCATGGTGGTGTATTCATTAAAGTGTGGCTTTGAAAAAGTGGATATGTAGTTTCTAAAGCAACCAATCAGATTCTAGTTATCATTTATTTAGTACATTCTACAAAATGACAGCTAGAATCTGATTGCCAACATCTCCACTATTAGGATTTTTTATTGAATGCCTACATTTCCTTTTAGCCTGACAATCATTGTATATTCACAGTTGTTCTGAGTTCAAAATGTCCCAATTTTTGGATAAAAAAATGCATCTAGCACATGTCTATTACACCACATCTGATTATAAGAAAGGTCCCTGCATAATAAACTTAGTTTTGCAGCTATATCAACAAGTAGTAACTTGTAATGCGATTTTCAATTGATCCATCATAATCCCACCGGCGCTTAGTTGTACAGTGTGCCACTAACTACATCTTTTTTCACTGCAGGTAATTTTAAGTTAGGTGTGTGTGAATCTAAATTTGCCGTGCACAAATATGGTGCACTCTAATTTTCAGTGCAAGTTGTGTCCTCCACAATAAGTGCTGAGAGACAAAATCTGTGGCATTGAAAGAAAGATAATTATGCAAATAATATTAAGAATAAAGATCCTGTTTTATTAATTACTTGCTGAAGTACCCGGCGTTGCCTGGGTTTAAATCTTCAAGTTATAAAGTTATCAATGAGTTGGATGTAACTGTCAACCATTTCAAAATAATTAGAAGCTTAGCGGGTCTTCCAACACACCCATTAGGTGGCTGCCCAGTCTCGGTTTTTGTTTTATATTAAATGTCATTGAATTCCATCTAGTGGAAGGACCGGAACAGGTTCGTCAGGTCAAAGTTCTGCCCAGCGTACAGCAACGGGAGATTCTACTGGGACCGTAACCTCCATAAAACCTGGACCATCTCGCGTTTGGTTTATCCCAATCGGTACAGGGGTGTCTGAATGCATAACTAGGCAGACAAGCAGATCAATGATTTTTATATATAAGATTTTACTGTGATAGGGCATCCTCAGAATCATTCCTCCTCTTGTCTGCCTTAGTTACATTGTTCACCATTCTGCGCTCTTGTTATGATAATTGCTATACCTACTCCCAGTGCCTTTCTTCAGTATGGTTCCAGTAGGATTAAGGATAGGGATGTGGTATCCTAGTACATGGCCAGGAGCCAATGACTGGGGGAGTCACCAGACACATCGTGGTTAATAATGTACCCCTTGAGCAAAATATACACCCTGGGTATATCCAAGTACTTTTTAACTTAAAATGTTAACACTAAAATCTGAACATATCTTGGAGGGATGGTTAAGTGTGAGGAGGGAGGGGAGGCAGGGAATCGTGTCATTTTGATACTGCCCCCAATGATACATTTATGCAACCGCGTCAATATGACCCAGGTGGCAAAGCCTACATTGCGCGGTTTTCTGTGACTCCCGTCATAGAGGACCCCATCCTGCCCACTTCACTAGGAAGTGGCAGGATGCGGGGTAAACCAACCTGGGAGATCTATGCAGAATTAGGGAGTCTCCCGGACAATCCGGGAGAGTGGGCAAGTATGATTAAAACATAACCTAAAGCATCCACTACAAAGCATACAAGTATAATAGTCAACTCCTGTAAGCAAATCTATATACACCAGACAGAGAATACTAAGTAACACCAAACAAATGAGCTGGCAACTATAATTGTCAGCTAGTGAAAACAAGTTATGTGAATAGAGAGAGAGAGGGGGCTCTTTATATATGTTTAATGCAAGCTGATGTGCATTAAGGTTCTAGCATAAAATAATAATTGTAAATAACTTTTCTCATGGGCTAATATCTACACATTATCCTTTACTTTGAGTTGACCTTTCAGTTTGCATTTCTTGCTGTTACTTCCAATTTATGACCCCGTATCTTCAGTTTTTCTATTTCTTACTCTAAAATGAACTTGTTTTTAGATCTCTACACATCCATATGAATCATTAATGAGTAACCACAAGAGAAATTAACTTAAAATGTTGTCACAATATGTACATTTTATTAATAAAAAAAAAATGGCTACATAAATATTATTTTTTCAGGTGATTTGGAAAAAAATTCAAGACAAAATGCACATATTATACTATCCATTTTCATGTTAGTTAGTACTGATAACAACCAAAAACAACGTCAGTAATATAAGACAGTACAAGTGTGGCTAAGAGCTGGCTAAATCCTATTTCCCATACAGTCATTGTACAAGGTACCTACACTGAAGGGGATTTAGACACATCACTATGAGCTGGCTAAATCCCATTCAAATTCATGACCTGGCCAGCAGGGGGCCAAAGGTACCTTCAGTGAAGGGGATTTAGCTGGCTCACACTGAGCAGGCTAAATCCCCTTCAAATTCATGACCTGGCCAGCAGGGGGCCAAAAGGTACCTTCGGTGAAGGGGATTTAGCTGGCTCACACTGAGCTGGCTAAATCCCCTTCAAATTCATGACCTGGCCAGCAGGGGGCCAAAAGGTACCTTCGGTGAAGGGGATTTAGCTGGCTCACACTGAGGGCTAGATTTACTAAGCTGCGGGTTTGAAAAAGTGGGGATGTTGCCTATAGCAACCAATCAGATTCTAGCTTTCATTTATTTAGTACCATATACAAAATGACAGCTAGAATCTGATTGGTTGCTATAGGCAATATCCCCACTTTTTCAAACCCGCAGCTTAGTAAATCTAGCCCAGAGTGTGCTATTTCCCATGCAGTGTATTTACCGGGTACCTGCGGTTAAGGGGATTTAGTCGCAACCATACAGAAAGGAAATAACGCATTAACTTGACAAGCAGGGTTATAATCCTTGTAGTTCTATGGCTTCAACAGAATAAAATTCTTAATTTCATGTTACAGGAACATGTGTAAATTGTCTTATTTCAACTGTTAATAACATAAATGTAATATACCATCTATATCTAACTGGTAGTGTTATTTAGCGATAAAGAAATACGACAGAGCATTATAGCGCTTGGACCCAGCGCTTCTCTATGGGAGCAGGAACGTCGGGAGACGTGTGACATAAGACGCAGAGCTTGGCGGGATATTCGTACACACAGGTTGTGACGTTGATCTGTCCGCTCTTCAGCAGAGGTGGTTTCAGATCCGGGATATTCTGGTCTGTCTCGTCTTCACCGGAATATCTTTCAAATATATGATGAGTGCGGGAGGTTGACGCCAAGTAATAGACACAAGTAGGGTAAGTTTCAGCTGGGAAGGACGAGTTACACGACTTGTTTACGTTGTCTCTGGCAGAAGACATTATTGTACAAGATCCATGTAGCATATATATAAAGGCCAAATACGTTCTCTGGGCTGCTACAAGTACATTTTTGTCTTCAAAGTCCTATCTAATATAACTTTATTAGCATCCTGTTTTGTTCGTAAAGCAAACGTTACTATTCATTTGTATGTTGGTGGTCATATATCGTGTCAAGAAGCAGCCAATTAAATTCTTTGTGGGTGTTTAATACCTTTCTTTAATTCTGAACCCTGACAATTAAAGGTGGCTTTTATTTAGTATGACCTGTTGGAAGAAACTGGGTTGGTTATAGTTTTCCTAATTTCTGTTTTTCAGGTTTCTTGGTGTTGGAGTAAAATGGCTATGCAAGCGCAATATGAAGCATCCACAGAAGAAGAAGCTTTTGGGCCGCAAGCAATATCCCGGCTTGAGGTAAAATAAACAACTGAAGGTTAAATATCTTAAAACCCCTTTCACACCAATTTGGCATATAGAAAGATGTGTTTTCAACTTCATGCGAAAACATAGTTCTCATGGCAGTGCGAAACTGGAGAACTTTTACTTTGAAGCAGAATTAAAGCTAAACATTTTTTCCATGTGTGTGTTTCCTTGGAATGCAGTAAACTGAACTTTATTGTTTCACTCGTGAAACTCTGAAAACTGTCTCCTGTCATGACCAGTGGAAGTCCTTGGTTCTTGTGAATATTCAGGAACCATGTGTAGCGCTTCCTGGTTACAACCAAAGTATCTGTTTAGAACAATGTACATGTATGGCAACACAGTGTGTGTATGTGTATGTATATATATATATATATAATTTTATTTTGCTGGAACCTTGGTATCTAATGTATGTTGAAGATCCTCTTTGCCTCAGTTTATGGGTATTACTGGATTATTATACTGTTAAGTTACATGCAACCACTTGCACATCTCTATACCTTGACAGAGCTTAAAATCTATTTACAGTTGCTATGCCTTTCAGTGCCACCTGTCATTAGAAATTTGCTGCAGTTGGCAGCAATGTCCTATTTGCAGGGCATGCAGTGCTGAAGAAACAATATTGATCTCTGTTTTGGCTTTAAAAATATATTTCAAGATGTTGACAGAACAGAAAACATTTAAGGTCATTTTTAGAAGTCCTCTTACATATTCTGTTTACAAATCTTTTGAGTGCATATACCCTCCCCACTTTTTCCAAAGAGAGCTCTATTTGTCCTGACAAAATTTATGTAATAAAACCTTACATGCTAATTGACCATATACTCTGATCAAAATATTAACCACGTGAAAACACTAATGTGTGTTGCTTGCTAGTATTTCATGGTCAAATGTCATGTTTTATTTGTGGTGTTGTAGGTAATACTAATTTTACTAAATTGGTTTTGTATACCTTTTGTGTAACGCTTTGTTTCCGATATATAGCAATGTGGAATTAATGCAAATGATGTAAAGAAGCTGGAGGAGGCTGGATTTCATACAGTAGAGGCAGTTGCTTATACCCCAAAGAAGGAACTCCTCAATATAAAAGGGATTAGTGAGGCCAAAGCTGATAAAATTCTGGTAAGTCAGAGTGGCTGTTTTTTTTGTTTTGTTTTTTTAAAAATAAATATTGTTTTCACTATTTCTACAAGGATTGATCTAAACTATATTTGATGTCATTATATGTATCAAAACACAACTGGTATAAAACGTGTTTTGCTTAAACATGTAACTGTTTTTTTTAGGTTTTGGTCGCTGAAAAATAATCTTTCTCTGACATCCTTGGGGGACACCGGGACCTTGGGGTATGGAGTAGGGACAGGCGAACACTGGCTTTAACTTTAGTTAAACAAAGCTCTGGCTCCACCCACCTCCTGCTAGAGGCCAGTCTAGTTTAAGTGCCCAGCGAAAAGGCTGTGTCTGGGCTGCTCAGCAGCCCTCTTCTGTTACTTTTATTATTTTATGGCAGGGATCTGCATTATGCAGCGTGCGGCAAGCACTGTATGGAAGGGGGGATAGGAGGTGCTGTGAGAGGTGCCTCTGTTGCCAGCCTCCCTCTCCCAACGTTTTCATACCCTCCTTGGAGCCGGGCACAGTCGACGCAGGCTGTGTCCGTCCTCCTGATCTAACAGTCAGACTGCAGACACTGCGTGAGGAGGGGTAGCAGAAGGTAAGTGAACCCTCTCCCAGCACAATGCTGAGAGAGATAAGAAAAACGCAGTTTGTACCTGAGCAGGCTGCTTCTTACTAGGAGCAGTCATTCTATGGGGAAAAAAAATAAATTCCATTTTTAGCTCAGGAGACAGGGTCAGGCTCGGGTCACTAAGATGGCGAGCTCTGCTAGGCACTGGATTGTTGAATGTTACCAATTCAGTGCTGGGCCCTGGGGGAATCTATTACTCTTCCTCCATGGTAGTCTCTCACTATTATGTGTGCAGACACCAGAATAAATAGCTATTTTATAGCTTCCCTTTTCTGTCCTGAGTCCTGATAGAAAGGTTACGGGATTGTTATTTTTAAAAGTTTATTTTTACTCTATGGGGCTTTTATTGGCTATATTGCAGGCTCACTTTCTGTTCATTTTTTGGGCTGCTAGTTATTTAAATTGTGTTTTGTTACACTGTTTGTTACAGTTTTGTTTGTGTTTTGTCCCATCTGTTAACTTGTCAGAAGGGGAAAAACCATGCATGGTAAAGCTGGTGTTACATCAATGTTGAGTTTCACCTGGGATGTCTGTCACGTAAAGCTACCATCAGGTCAGTCAGGCGCGCAGGCTTGCGACTTTCAAAGAGCATACTGTGTAATACAGCAGCTGCTGCTTTACATATGGCAACACATGCCTGGGTTGGTCTCTCTCCAATACAGTGGCTGAACTTGCTCAGTTGGTGCAGTCACAGGCTGTGGTCGCTCTATCTTCTGATTCTGCTTGCACTGTAGCAACTGACATGGGTTCTAGTTTAAGTCAAGGTTTGACTGTTTCTCTCTGGCGGAGTCTGTACAGCCTGCTTGGGTACAGGGAATTGCATCCTCAGTACAGGGTATGGTTTAGGTTTCTTCCTCTTAGAGAGGATGTTACAATCTGTGGCCCCGTCTTCCTCACATAAGCATAGGAGGATGGCGCCACAACTTCAGGAAAATAAGCCAGATTTGACTAGTTCCCAGAATGAAGGTAATTTAGCGGTGAATTCTAACATGGATGCTCCTTTGGGTGTGGATGAGATTCATTCGGTTCGCTAGAGTGTGGAGGAATTAATACAAGCTGTGTGTCAGGTACTTTACTTTCCTAAGTAAGAGGTTCCTCATGTTGCACAAGCTCCTCTTTTTGCACGGGGAAGAAAAAAATAAATAAAAATAAAATTGGACTTCCCCAGATAGCAAGTTCCAAGTATTTTGGTGACTGCAGTCGGTTTATCCTTTTCCTCCTGAAGATTTTGCTAAATGGTTGATGCTTCCACGTGTGGATGCTGCAGTTACAAGGTTAGCCAAGGTAACTACTATTCCTTTTCCTAACATAGCCACTCTTAAGGATGGTACAGACCATTAGGTTAAGGCCGTCCTTAAGTTCATTTTCATGGCAGCATGTGCATCTTTCCGGCCTGCTTTGGCATCTGTGTGGGTTAACAAAGCCGTAGAACGCTGGTCAAAACACCGTTTTCAGGGTTTGTTGGCAGACAGGCCTTCCTCTGAACTGCTTCCATTAGTGGAGCAAAATCACAGGGCGATAGATTATTTACGAGAGGCAGCTACATACGCGGGACTGATTGGTGCACGTATTTCTGCCTCTGCAGTTTCAGCTTGTCGTATTCTCTGCCTTAAGTCCTGGAAGGCTGATGGGGAGTCTGAAAAGGTTCTTGAGACCATACCGTTTTCTGGGGGTCTTTTTTTGGACCTCAGCTTGACTCCATTATCAGTCAAGCTACAGGTGGAAAGGGCATTTTTATCCCAGTTAATGCTCCTAAACAAAGATTATCCAAATTCCAGTCCTTTCAGTCCTCAAGAAGGTTTCGGGGTTAATATTCCTCAGGCCAATCTTCTACAGGCCAGTCATCCGCCCCTAGAGGTGGTTTGCAGCGGGGACATCAGGCCTGGTCTGGGCGATGTCAAGCTGCTAAGCCTGCAGACAAACAGTCTGCATGACGGGTTCTTTTTTTTTTTTTTTGCTCCTCCGCTGTCGTCGGTGGTAGGAGCCCGTTTACTGCGGTTCAGGGATCGGTGGTGTCAGTCCACTACCGATGTCTGGATTCGGGGAGTGGTGAACCAGGGTTACAAGATCGATCTGCTCGGTCTTGCTCCCAGATGCGTTCTTCGCCACAGGGCTTCCGTCTTGTCCGAGGAAACTATTGGCTTTAATAGAAGCGATTCAATCCCTCCTTTTGTCCGGAGTGATTATTCCGGCTCCTCATTCTCAGAGGTTTGGGGTTTTATTCCAATCTTTTTCTTGTGACAAAACCAGACTGCTCCTTCAGACCGATTCTCAATCTAAAGTATTTGAATACACAGGTCAGAGTGCGCAGCTTCAAGATGGAGTCTTTACGCTCGGTCATTCTCGGCATGGAACAGGGAGAATTTATGGTGGCTCTAGACATCAAGGATGCATTTCTTCATGTGCCTATTTGGAAGGGTCATCGGTCCCTGTTGAGGTTTGCAGTTTGGTCAGTGCACTTCCGATTTCAGGCTCTCCCGTTCGGTCTCGCCACAGCTCCACGTATTTTCACCAAGATCATGGCGGTTATGGCTGCTCTGCTAAGGGCCAAGGGAATTACAATCATCCCTTACCTGGACGATCTACTTTTAAAGGCAGATTCTTCAGAGAAGCTTCTGTTGCATATTCAGGTAGTAATCCAGACCCTGGAGTCGCATGGTTGGAATATCAACTTGAAAAAAATCCAAGTTGATGCCATCCCAGCGGATGGTGTTTCTTGGTCTCTCATTCGATACCCGTCTGAGATGGGTGTTCTTTCCTCAGGGCATGATCCTAGCCTTACAGAGGATGGTGAAATCCCTGTTGGTGGCAAGCAGGCCTTCCATTCATTTTGCAATGAGACTTCTGGGCAAGATGGTATCGTCATTCGAAGCGATCCAGTTTGCTCAGTCCCATGCACAACCGTTTCAATTTGAACTCCTGTCGCAATGGAACAAATCCCATCTGTATCTGGCGAGTCATGTTTTTCGCCTGTACGCAGACGCGTCAGTCGCTGATATAGTGGCTACACAGGCAGAATCTCACCAGGGGACGCTTGTTCTCAATTTGGAATTGGATTCTGACAACAGATGCCAGTCTTCGGGGTTGGGGGGGCTGTCTGTCTTCAGGCTCGGTTTCAGGGGCTTTGGACTGGAAGGAATCTAAACTTCCAATAAATGTCTTCGAACTGCGCGCAGTGTTTCATGCTCTAAGTGCACAACACTTGCTGCAGGGAAAGCCAGTAAAGATTCAATCGGACAATGTCACAGCAGTGGCATATCTCAACCATCAGGGCGGCACCAGGAGTCCCTTGGCCATGAGGGAGACTCACAGGATAATTCTAAAAAAAAAAGCTCACGTTTCGGCACTCGTGGCCATTTTTATTCCCGGAATAGATAATTGATAAGCAGACTTCCTAAGCAGGCAGACTTTGCATCCAGGTGAATGGGCTCTCCATCCGGAGGCGTTTCAACAGTTAGTGGTGAAATGGGGTCAACCGGATGTCTACATGATGGCATCTCTGTTGAATCGCAGGGTTTCCCGCTACTGTTCCCGTGCAAGAGATCCTGGGGCAGTCGTGGTAGACACTGTCCGTTCCTTGGAGGTACCGCTTAGTGTACCTTTTTCCTCCGATAGCCATGCTTTCACGAGCACTGAAAAAGGTAGAGAGGGTGTTCCAGTGCTTCTAGTGGCGCCGGATTGGCCGAGCAGGGCCTGGTACACCGATGTACTCTTCATGGCAAGAGGTCGGTCGTGGCGGTTGCCAATGTGCCCAGACCTGCTAACCTGCTTTTGTCATCAAAGTTTGCAACGTTTGGCTTTAACGGCGTGGCTGTTGAGGCCAGGATCCTAAGAGCTAAGGGTTTTTCGGATCGGGTGGTGCAGACCATGCTCCGTGCTTGAAAACCGGCTTCAGCCAAAATATATCATCGTGCCTGGAGGACATGTATTGGTTGGTGCGAAAAGAAGGGATATCCTACATCGTCTTTTCGTCTGGCCAGGTTACTGAGGTTCTTGCAGGGATGGCTTGTATGCAGGTTTGCGTCTTCGTTCTCTTAAGGGTCAGGTGTCGGCTCTTTCGATCTTCTTTCAAAGAAAACTTGCTGTCATACCTGATGTGCAAACTTTCATTCAAAGTGTTCTCCATGTTCAACCTCCTTATATTCCTCCAGTTCTGCCATGGGATTTGAATTTGGTGTTGAGGGCTTTACAGCATCCACCGTTTGATCCCTTGAATACAGTGAATTTCAAATTTTTAACGTTGAAAACGGTGTTCCTTTTGGCCATTTCCATGGCACGCAGAGTTTCAGAGCTTGCTGCTTTGTCTTGCAAGCCTCCTCTGCTAGTTTTTCATGAGGATAGGGCAGTTCTTCGAACTAAGCCCTCTTTTTCCTTCCTAAAGTTGTATCTAAGTTTCATTTGAATCAGGATATTGTTATTCCGGCTTTACCTGATTCCTCATCCCTCATCTTCTGATAACGATGAGTCTATTCGTTATCTTTATGTTCGTGCCTTGCGAATTTATGTTAAAACATCTCAGAAATTACGAAAAAAATGAGGATCTTTTCATTTATGATGCTCACAAGAGGCTGGCCAGCTTCTAAAGTGACCATTGCTAGGTGGATTACGGCTGTTATCCGTCAGGCTTACAATGGGGCTGGGGACCCTGTCCCAGATAATCTACGGGCGCATTCTACAAGATCTGTAAGTGCTTCCTGGGCGGCCCGCCATGGTGCCTCCAGTGAACAATTGTGTAAAGCGGTCATGTGGTCTTCTGTACACACTTTCACAAAGTTTTACAGATATAATGTGTTTGCCTCTAGGGATGCAAGTTTTGGGAGAAAGGTGCTTCGGGCTGTTTCTTCTGAGCGTTCCCTCCAGTGAGTCAGCTTTGGGAAGTCCCCAAGGTCCCGGTGTCCCCCAAGGATGTCAGAGAAAATGGTATTTTTATACTTGCGTAAAATCCGTTTCTCTTAATCCATTGGGGGACACCGGGCGCCCACCCATAACGCTCTGGTTTCTCCTTCTGTTTGACATGTTGTTAAGACAATGATGTGTTTAAGTTTATTTTTTTTTTCCTTTTTCTCTTTCTTTGGTTTCTCTATCTACCTTTCTGCGGGCTTGGTTAAACATAGACTGGCCTCTAGCAGGAGGTGGGGTATAGAGGGGGTGGAGCCAGAGCTTTGTTTAACTAAAGTTAAAGCCAGTGTTCGTCTGTCCCTACTCTATACCCCAAGGTCCCGGTGTCCCCCAATGGATTAAGAGAAACGGATTTTACATAAGTATAAAAATCCCATTATACCAACCTTGGCTGATTTTTCACCGAACTTAGATCGTTTCTTGCCCATATGAAGCACTGATCTCTACGTAGAGATGGCAGTCAGGGCATGTGCCCAGTACTCTGTATAGACTCCAAGGACCCCCCCAATCATTGAAATTGCCCCCGCCTTTTTTGCAGGTAAACATTTCAACTTGTAGACTGTCTTGAGAAATGGGTACCTTTGTGGCATAATCTGACCTTTCTTTCGGGTCTCAATCCCAGAGCATTCATGGACTTTCCTAAACATAAGTTTCTCTCTAATATAGTTCCTTGGGGGCATATTCCCAGAGTTCTGAGTTATGCAATCCCCTTAGCCTTTCTCCTGGCTGTTTTTACCAATATCTATAGGTCCTCTTTATAATGGCAAGATGAAACCACGATTCCCTTATCAACACTCCCCTCTACAGACAGTTTGTATACGTAGATCTTCATCTAGAGGCCTTATCTCCTCTCTTTACTCCATGCTGCTCCAATATGACATTCCTGTTAGTCTCACAAGGTTTGTTGGGAAGAAGATATGGGAGAGACTCTAGAACCTGAAGAGTGCTCTAGCATTAGGGAGGCGGTCGCGCAATCTGCATATAGATCAAGGGAAAATTCTTAACTATTTTAATCTGGACCAAGTACCACTGAAAGAAAAGCAATATATGCAACTTGCTTGAGGTACTTTTTCCCACATATGATGGAGCTGTCCCAAGATTGAGATCCTTCGGCAAGAGATTAAGGGTTATATTTACTAAACTGTGGGTTTGAAAAGGTGGAGATGTTGCCTATAGCAAAGAGATTCTAGCTGTCATTTTGTAGAATGTACTAAATAAATGATAACCAGTGTAAGATCTATATATTGGTCTCAAAGTAGATTCAGTTCACCCTGTGATGTCAAGTATATCTAGAATTGCTTCGTTCCGCTGTAGAGAATAGACACAGACCAAAGTTCTGTATGCAAGAAATATTCTCAGTTTCTCAGTTACAAGTTTTTATAGCACTCTGAATATGGGTTAATCCTACAACATAAGCACACAATAGTCTATGGAATGTGCTACGGGTTAACTGTCTCACGTATTCTTGAGGTTGCTATAGGCAACCTCTCCACTTTTTTCAAACCCGCAGTTTAGTAAATATACCCCTAAGGCTCTAGTAACAGCTAATCCAGACGTAACTCCCTCCAAACATCTTCCACGGCTAGCACCGGAAATCCCAAAACAGATACAGAATCTGAGCCTATGCTTGTGGCAGTGAGATGCCTGGGCGCCCTGGATTGGGAGAAGCCTGGCCCACCCCCTACAATTCCTGTTCTTATCAATAATTGGCAAAATTAGAACACATCACAAGCCTAATTCATGACCAGCCTTATTCAGTCTTGTTTGTATAGTATACTTGTACTGAATGCTTTGAGCCATGAAGATCCCCACCCAGTCTGAAACTACTAGTACGTATTCAGCCTGGAACTTAATCTCTTATTCTCTTCCTTCCCTCTTTCCTGCTCATCCTTATATTAACAGCTCCATGTATCCTGTCCTTCAGTTTCCCTTAAGTTTCATCTTTTCAATACTTAATAACTTAGAACCTTTCTTATTCTGGTTATGATCTAGAATATCAATTATAGATATTGGGATATAATTTGTATTCTCAACCTATGTGTTCTGTTGCTCCCCTTCAATATCCTGTTCCTTACCTCTTGTTTAATAAAATTACTATGTGGGTGAGGGGAGAGAATCTAGCTTTGGGTGGAGTGAATATAAAAAAATAATCTGCACTTACCTTGGCCATGCCATTCACCCAATTCACTGTGTCTGTGATGACTAATGGTCCCACTCCACACTTTTCTAACTGCTTGGTTAGTCTTAAGCAACTGGAAAACTCATGGTGCTCTGGCATCAATACCTACTTGTTTGCCAGGAACAGACTGGTGAGTGGAAAAGTGCAGTGTTGGACCATTACAGGTATAAAGGACCCCAGCAAATTCAGAGTACGGTACAACTATGAGAAGCACAATTTTTTTTTTTGTTAACGTACTACATCCAAAAGTGGTTTTAGTTTTGGGTGGAGTTCTGATAAAGACTGAAATGTAGTATATTGTTTCATAATAATGGTTATTAACATTACTAATTGTACTAAAAGTTTGTGTTGCAGGATAATTGATTAACTTGGGTATTTATAAACATTGAATGTTCTTCTCAGAGTACCTCCATAAGAAAAATCCATACAACACGTTTGTCAGATATTATCAAAGATATAAATGCTTATTGTTGGGTTTTGGAAGGTACAAATAAAATATAGTTGATTAGAACTGTGACACGTGCAGTGTGCAAAATGCTGCACAGTAGACAGTAGTTTCTGTGCAGATAATCTCTTTACTTCTTGTCTAGTTTGTCTGAATATAGAACAGTATTGCCATTATCAAGTGGGGTTACCTTGACATAAAACTGCTGCAGATATGGAATGTATTGCTTAGCTGTGTGAGTTACGTCGCCTCCAATAATTTTAAAGTTGACTAATAATGGTTGAATAAATGTGCTTTTATGTTCTCCAAGGCAGAAGCTGCTAAACTTGTTCCTATGGGATTTACTACAGCAACAGAATTCCACCAGAGGCGCTCTGAAATCATACAGATTTCAACCGGATCAAAAGAACTGGACAAGTTACTGCAAGGTGCATAGACTTTCATTTTAAGGCAAACCTATCTAGTGTATAGTATTTAAGACATATTTATGGAGTTTGGACAAACCTGCATTGCCCTCATTAGTTGTGAATTTCTATTTTGTTTTACAAACTTTATTTTTCTTTCATCCACAGGCGGTATTGAAACAGGGTCAATTACAGAGATGTTTGGAGAGTTTCGCACAGGGAAGACTCAGTTGTGTCACACTCTGGCAGTGACTTGTCAGGTAAAAATTTAAACTGATGGGAATTTTAAAGTGTTTTGTTATGTGTCTGAAGGACTTGTGTAGCCTTGTGGAATTTTATTGCTAGATCGGTAAACATTGTATTTTTTCTCCTATGACGAACGCTGAGATCATTCTTCAGTCTCTAAGTAGTGGTTGGGGCTTCTCTAAGGTCTGTGTCGGTAAGGCTGTGGAAGGGTGGTTGGAGCAATTCTTGGAAGGTTAAAGTTTGCAGTCAGGGAGCCATAGGTCTGAATTGGTAATGTTTGAAGACCTATGTGAGGTATCAAGAGTATCTAGGGAACATTGTCCTGGATGCTGTTCAATATAGGGCTAGAATTTCAACTTTGGTAGTCTCTCATTGCCAAACTGACTTTCAAGAAGGCAGTCCTCTGATCTTTGTGGAGGACAGTATAGAGGTAAACCAGCCTGATCCACTAAGAAGCCCTCAGAAAATCTGTTTTTGATTATGGCTGTAGTAGGGGCCTGTCTGCTTCTCTAATGGGATCAATGATTAAGTTCAATTTCAGATTCCTGAGGGGCTTTATGGATTGCTGATGCATAATCTACCTTCTCAAGGTCCTACCCAGATCTCACCCTCCACCATTTCCTACCAGTTTTCCTGTGCGCTGGGTAAAATACCAAGCTCTGCGGGAAGCTGTTCATTTTTTTTGCTCACCACAGTGCCAGCAGATCAGAGGTGGACAGGGTTTTATGCAAACTTACTTTGATTCAATAGTCAAATGTTTCCCCTCTCCCATATTGAACCTTTAAAACCCCTCAATACTTTGGGTGAACATGCTCACAATGTAATGGAGTGGCGTGGAATGGGATGAGCTCATAGTGTCTATGGATGTTAAGAACGTTTACTGGCATGTTCCAATTTGGGAGGGTCACTGATGTCTCATCAGATTTGCGGTTTACCTCTTTTTCTAGTTATGGCCTTTGGCCTGGCGGCAGCTTCTTGGGTGTTCCGAAGTATGGCAATGACCTTCGCAAAGTCCAGGGGAAGGGGGGGTTGTTATCCCTCACCACTACAATCTTTTTATTAAGGCAGAATCCCTAACTTTGCTTCAGTCAGAGATAGTGGAGTGCAATGATTGGATTTTCAATTACCAGAAATCCAGTCTGGTCTCTACCATGCTGCTGGTATTTCTGGGTATACTGTTGGATAACAGACAGTAGGTAGTATTTCTTCCAGGGTGTTTTTTATTAACTTTTAAATGATATCGGTGCTCACAGGGTGAACACCGCAGCAGGGAGGGAGAGCACACATACTGCTTTAAGCTGCGTTTCCCCTCCGATTAGGCTGAACATGGGGATCCTGGCAGAAAGGTCACCCGGTCACTCAAATAATGACCAGGGACTTGGTGCTGTACTAGGACAGCATGCCGACTGCGCCATTCATAACAGTGCTGGGACGGAGCTGCCGGTGAGCTCTGCCCACACCTGTGTACATCAAGCCTGCTGAGGACAGACCGAGATGAAGGCCAGGTATTTTATTGAGGGGCAGTTTTACTGGCAGAGGGATCTGTTTGGGCACAGCTCCTACCAGTATTAAATATTTTTCAGGGGCCATTTTATAATCTGAAGGAGGTGCTTCTTGTGGGAGGAGACATACCTTCCTGGGCTTTTTTCTCAGAGCAACGGCTTTTCTCACTGCTCACCAGCCTTTGTGGTGCCTGTAACTATTGTCCTGGGGGGAAACCTTCTGCATGTGTGCTTGTCATCCTCTCATGCTGACTGAATATTGTTTATCATTGTTTGTGTATTTTATGACAGTTATATAGGTTACCTGTTTAGGTATAGTACTTCATTTTGTATAGCGGGTACTACCTCACACCCACACACAATCTCATGTAATACACTTTGTGTAGAGAGAAAATGTAAATCAGTGTATAAAATACTGTTACGCTGTCTATACAGTGTGTTTTGTATTTTAATTATTTTTCTCAATTCTGCACTTTTACCATATCGTAAAGGGACAAATTCTAAGCCCAAGGCTGCCAGTGCTAGTCTGGTGTCATATTTTCCAACTCGAGACCCTTTCCAGATGGAACAGGTCAAATCCCCAGCTGGAAGCCCAGTTCTAACTGTCAGCAGCCTGCCTGTCACTGTTGTGTTGGACATGGAGAGGGATACTCATCAGAGGCAGACTTCTCAGTATGGAATTGGACCATTGTAAGCACGGTTGCCAGCCTCGGGGGGGAAGGGGGGGGGGCTTTGGATCTCGGCTTGCAAGGCCTCTGGACCACAGAGGAAACGGGAAAGTTGCCCAAAAAATGTCCCCTAGTAGTTACCAGCGGTCTTCAAGGCGTTTGTTCAAGCACAGACCTGATAGATTGAGGAACAGATCTACTCAGATTCAAACAATGCCAGGGCGGTGGCATCATCGGGGTGCCAGAACTTCCTGGGCTATGAAGGAGGTCGCTAAGATCATGGTGTGGTCGGAGCAGCTGTTTCAGCTGTCTTCATACCAGGGGCGGACAACTGGGAAGCCGATCACCTGAGTCTATTATTATTATTATTATTATTATTATTATGCCACAAGGTTTCCGCGGCGCCGTACACAGTACAAAACAGTCGACTATACAGGGTGAAACAGTACTAAACAAAAATACCAATACTTCAGACACTACGGGCTGGCTGATGCAAAAGACGGAGCAGAAGAACAGGTAGGGAGACATGAGGGAAGAGGGCCCTGCTCAAGTGAGCTTGCATCCTAAAGGAGGGAAAACAGAACAGGCACAGGGGGAGCCAGATTAGGCAAGGGGGAGAGCGAGTTGAGAGCGAGTGGCGGGGTTATGTGGATGGTTGGTATGCTTTGAGGAAGAGGTGGGTTTTCAGCGCACGTTTGAAGGAGCACAGAGTAGGAGAGAGGCGGATGGAACGAGGGAGTTCATTCCAGTGAAGGCCATTCACTCGGGAGAGTGGTCTCTCCAGAGGTGTTTGACCAGATCGTGCACAGGTGAGGTCTACTGGAGGTGGACATGATGGCATCTTGGTTGAATTGCAAGGTCACCAGATATTGGGCCAGATCCCAGGACCCTCAAGTGTATGTAGTGGATACCATGACTGTTCCTTGGAGGTTCCGATTAATTTACATTTTTCTCCCAATACTGATGTTACCCAGGGTATCGAAGATGATCAGACACAATGGAGTCGCGGTCATTCTTCTGGCACCCGATTGGCCATGGAGACCATGGTATGCGAATCTTCTCGCCATGACAACGGACGCACCTTGGAAACTGCCTCTCGGAGAAGATCTGTTCAGCCAGGGTTCGTTCTCCCATTAGGACCTAGCACGGTTGGCTTTGACGGCCTGGAGGTTGAGACTTTAATTCTCAGAAGAAATAACCTCTCAGTCATTCAATGCCAGAAAAAGGATTTCTTCCACAAATTACCATAGTGTCTGGAAAGCGTACATAGGTGCGAGCAGAAAAGTTTCCACTTTCCTTCCGACTAGCATCCCTTAAGGTACAGGTGTCCATTTACTTTCAGAGGCATCTGGCTCTGTTAGCAGAAATACAAACTTTTCTCCAGGGGGTCCTGCAGCTGTCCTTCGTTCCTCCGGCATCTCCGTGGGACCTAAACTTGGTTCTGACTACCTCACAGAAACCACTGTTTGAACCGCTGGAATCTGTTTCTTTCAAACTTCTTGTGACAGGATGGACCGCCTATGCCACCCTGTCTGTTGTTTCTGGGAACCGGCTGGGCTTATTTTGCCACCGTTTTCTTAAGTTATCTCAAAAGCGCCCTCTTGCCGCAGTAGGAATGGCTTACACGAGCTGCCACCACTGGACTCCTATAGCGACATCCAGAACCGGGTTTCTTCTTGGTAACTGATGCTGCTTGCGTATCTTGTTGCCGGTGTACCCTGGTTGCTACTCCTGACCTCTTATTATGTATCAGAGAAGCTGTGGATGGATCCTCCCCTGGCCTATCGCACTGACCGGGGCTGCATGGGTAGCGGGCAGAGCGGTGGTACTGGAAAGCTTGGGTCCAAACCTCAGACAGCCGGAGAACGGATTAGCTTTTGGGTCTAATCTGCAGGTCACAGGAATACAGCAATATTGAAGATGTTTTCAAGCAAGTCTTGAAGCAAGATGTTTATTTGCTCTCAATGGTTAGAGGTACCAGTGATCAGGTCAGATGTTGAATTCAGACGAACAAGTTTCAAATACAAGCTAGTGCCTTTTGTACAGTTCAGACACCAGGCTATTTTTAGCATCAGAATGTACTCTATTTACACAAACATGGATTTGAATGCAGTGGAAAGCTAACTATAAACACTTTTATATGTGAAATTCTATAAACACTGTAATGTCCTGCATCTGGTTTTCAGATGCAGAGAATCTAGCAGCCAGTCTTAATTAAAAGTCCCTGCCTTCAATGTTGGACCTTCACACATCAAAAGATCTAATTTGCATGGGGCCTTTCTTCAGACTGTTCGGAATACATATTCACACAGAACAAAAAACCCCAAAAACAAGCCAGTTTCCCACATCACAATACACAAAAGGCTTTGTAAACATAGGCTCATTGTATCTGATATACATCAGAAATAGACATCCTATAGCAAGATTAAACAGGAAAAACGAGTTTCTACCCTGGTCTAGGAAATGGTTATTTCCGATCTCAAAATATATACAATATTAAAAATAGGTGCATTGGCAAGTGATATAAATAAGCGTCCTGCGCTATTTCCCTTAAATTGATACCATAAGTTATTTATGTGATCCAGTCACACTTCTCACTTGGCAAGTGTCCTTTTTGTTGACAATTTCCTCGGTTAGAAGTGTTTCAGAGTTGGCAGCTCTTTCCTGTTTCCTTTCGTCTTGAGCTTCCATGATGACAGGGCTGTTCTGCGGACTCTGCCTTTTCAGCCAAAAATTGTGCCAAAATTTCATATTAACCAGGATATAGTCATGTTGGCGTTGCCACGAGATCTCTCGTCCAACAGTCCCGTTGGATGTGGTCAGAGCCTTAAGGATCTGCGGACCGCTCCCCTTCGGTTCGCAAAACAGACTGTCTACTGATACTGTGTGATGCTCGAAAAGACATGTCTGGCCAGCCATGAAACAGACTATAGCCGGATGGAGATTGCAGCTGCTATTAGGCAAGCCTAGGTTTCTCAGGGATCGCCAGTTCCTGAAGGCTTCACGGCCCACTCCACTAGGTCTGTTGGTGCTTCCTTGGCGACGGGCCCTGGTTTAATAGTGGTCGGGCAGCTACATGGTCATCCGTTCACTAAATGTCGTTGCTTCCAAAGGAGCACGTTTTGGGCAAATTTTTTTTGCGTGTGGCTCCAGGCTGTGTTCTCACCCATAGGGGCAGCTTTGGAACGTTCCCATGGGGAGCATTGTCCCCCAACTGTGTTGAGACATTTTACGGTAAGTACAATAATGTTGTTTTTTCTGTATAAAAGTCCTTGGAAATATGGTCTTTACTTTCGAAGCCTTGCAGTTTGCAAAGGCTGTTCTAGATCCAGCTCATCTTGAAATGGGACAAAATGGTCACACTACCAGACAACTAATCTGTCTCGAAGAACATGCTGGTATTTTGGTTGAGGGATGATGACCTAAACAGGAGCTTTCCATTTGCTATATGGATTGGGACAACTGTTATGACGGGTGCCGGCCTTCGGGGTTTGGAGAGTCTTGTTTGCCAGTTTCAGGGTCTGTGGTTCCTGGCAGAGGCCAAACTTTCGATCAATGGCCGAAAATGAAGGGTAGTACTAAACACTAGTTCAGGAGCAATTTCTGTTGCAGGAAAACCTGTAAGGGTTCAGTCAGACAACGCTACAGAGTTCCCCTTACAATGAAGGAAATTCAGGTGGATCATTGGTAACAGTGCCGTAACTAGCCATTTTAGTGCCCTGGGCGAGACAGGGAACCGGCTCCCCCCCCATCTAAGTGGGCGTGGTCAACCTACTGTGGGGGCGTGGCTAGCGCTTTGCAAGTTCTAAACCGCACTGAAACCCCCTCTCCCCATTCTTCTCGGTCTGGCTTTGTAAGGATCTTTATGTAATAAGCCTCCATAGAATCAAAGTATTTTAAATGCAGCCATCACATACTAGCTGTATAAAAAATGAATTGGTTATTGAAATAAAACTCACTGAAACAAATTAAAACCTAAATGTAACGGTACCATCTGTATCACACTGCCCCTTCAGCCCACTGTGCCCTCCATCACAGTTTCTCCTTTATCACACCGTGCCATGGAGCCATCTTTATCACATTGTGCCCCGTTATCACATCACACAAAATTATATATATATATATATACAACATAAAGAGCCTCCTAGTGACCGCCATACCATACAGGGAGCCTCCTAGTGACCGCCATACCATACAGGGAGCATTCCTGTGACTGCAATACAGATAAATACCTCACCTGAAATTAATTGACCCCACCATTAAATTAAAAAGCCCCACCATTAAATTAAAAAGCCCCATCAATAAATTAAATTGACCCATCAATAAATTAAATTGACCCATCAATAAATTAAATTGACCCATCAATAAATTAAATTGACCCATCAATAAATTAAATTGACCCATCAATAAATTAAATTGACCCATCAATAAATTAAATTGACCCATCAGCACCCCACAAATAAAATAGTACCCATTAAAAAATTAGCCCTCACCTAAACTTCACCATTAAATTAATAGCCTACCTCCCACCCATGTACTAAGACACCCAACCTCCCTACCCTCATATCACATTATATTAATACATCCCCCCCCACCCCCTTCCCTCGCACATTATGGCAGCATACCCCCTCTTCCCTCATAAAGCATAGCAGCATCCCCCCTCCATAATAGCAAGATGCAGCACACATTGCTCCCCTCCCCTCCCTCCATAATAGCAGCACACATCCCCTTTCCCCTGTTTTGAAGCTTACCTTTTTTGTCTTTATTCCTGACCAGCCGTCGCTGCCTGGCTCCTCTCTGCTTCTCTGAGTTCAGAAGGGAGTGGAGCAGGGTGCCGGCCGCCATCTGGGATGCGCCGGCAGTCTGAATCTGAGGTCTGTTTAATTTTTTTTTTTTTTTTTCTTTTTCTTTTTTCACTCCTCACACAGAGGCAGGTGCGGGTGGCGACTGCGCCCGCGGCGGCATCGGCCTCGTTACGGCTCTGATTGGGTAGAACAAAATGTTCCAGTGTTATCAGTCGTTTTAATCCCAGAGGTGGAAACTAGGAGGCCGATTACCTCAGCAGGCAGTTTCTGCATCCCTGAAACTGGTGGCATTTTAGTTGAACAGCAAGGTTCCGATATTTTGCTACAGGACAAGAGACCCGCAGAAAGTTACTGTTGACGCGGTCTGTCCCATGGGATTGCCTCCTGATTTATCAGTTTCCACCAGTGGCAATGCTTTCGCGAATTCTCAAAAAGATAGAGGCTAGTGTGGCAATGTTCACTTTCTGAATTCTGATTGTGTACTCTGAAATACTCCCCTTTACAGACATGATAGTCAAAGAGGAGAGAAGCACTGCAGATGCAAGGTCAAAGACTGATATTTTGCATCAGTAACTTGTTTACATTGTCATGCTAAGGCACTGATTCTTTATGCACAGTTTGTGAAGTTAACAGCAGACTTTCACTTCCCTTATTGATCTGGCTGAAGCAACCTGGGCTAAGACCCTGGCAGTCTATTTCTGAACTCGCGCCGCTGCGGAGTCAGTTTGTTACAGCAGAAGGGAACCGTCCCTCCATCGACTTCTTTGAAAATTCAGTGAGCGACCCCATAAATATGAGCATGGTTGGTCTGGGATAATCAGGTTCTTTGGGTATTCCAATAAACAATCCAGTTTAGGCACAATGTCTAGCCAAATTGGTATAAGTCTTGTAATGGTCTCTTCCTCCCCACTACTGTGGGTGCTCCTCCAGTTACGTGGAAAACGCCATAGTTTAGTCATGGCATGTTCCTGGGGAGGATCTGAGTCTGAGGGCTCCTCACAAGAGGGAGGGTGAGGCAGCAGGGGAGTCTCTAATTGAGGATTCATAGTTTAGATAAAGACTGCAACATGATATGAGGTGGATGATTTTGGGAGGGCGGTGAAAAGAATACGGCTAAATGGGGAAACTCCAGCTAAAGTTGATGCTCCTGTAGCAAGATTATCTAGGGTGACAACTATAATGATCCCTAAAGCCGCAGTCAAGTCTGTTCTCAAATATTTTATCCTTGCCATTCTCTAATCTATGTATGTTGTGGCTGGTGAATCTGAGGCCCTTATTAGCATCCCTGCTTGGGTAAACATGTCTGTTGCAAAGTGGTCACAGCAATTCTTTGAAATCTTGCCGTCTGAGTTGGCTACCCTGATCAAACACATTTGGAAGGTGTCTGAATATCTGGGGATGTGACTTTTAATTGGGTCCAAAATCTCATTGTGTGGTCTTGGCTCACCAATACCTCAGGCTTAAGGTTTGGGATGTGGACTCTGGGGTTGCTGCTGTTTTGGAGCTGGATAAGCTCATTAGTCAACGGACAGGCTGTGCACCTTCTTGCCAGCTGATCTAGCAAGATGCAAAGCTCTCCAATTTTAGTCCATTTTTGCTGGAGGCGGCGGAAAAGGTCATGGAGGACTGCATATCGGTAAATACGCTCTGTCAAATGAGAAAACGATGACCAAGCCCCTATCTGTCCACCTGGTTGGGCTGGTCATGGGAGTCCTTCTACTTTAGCAGGATAAGTGGATCCCCAGTGCCTGTGGAGGCTAAGTTTCTACTCAATGTTCTGCAGTTTAAGAGTACAAAACGCCCCATAAATAGAGCGTTTAACACTAATGTGGGGATAACCCATAAGGCTCAAGTCTGGCAACGGCAGGGCATTCCAAAACAAGGAGGGAGGCTCTCTTGCCATTAAGGAAACCTAGCAAGATCATAAGCTTAGCACAGCAAAATGGCACAGCAATATCGGCCGTGTTCATACCAGGAGTGGAAAAACCTGTTCCTTCCAATGTGACTGCACAGTCTTTCAGATCAGTAAGCACTTTGTGAGTGGTGAGTGCAGAGCCTGGGCTGAGTACTTGTTGGGAAACCACTTGGTCCTCAGTGTGTACTTGATGCAAAAAAAACCATTGACTTTGGAAAATTTTATAGAAAGACCTCCATTTTGTTTGGAGTTGCTGCACACCACAATTCTGTAAGCGACACACCGGAAGGGCCACTTTTAGGGTGTTCACTAACCGGGTGGAAAAGGAAACCAGAATTTTTATATTTGCGTTAAATCCTTTTGTCTGAATCCATTTTGGAGCACTGAGTGCCAAGCTATTTCTGCTCTAGTTCTCTTATGTTACTAAAGTTAAATTGTGCTTTTTGCTCCTCTCGTGATGCAAGAGGAGTTTTTGGTTTTGATGTTTATTTGCTCTGTCCTGCGGATCTTTGTTAGAAAAGTTACTGAGTACCCTGCAGGATGGAGATTTACAAGAGGGAAGGGCATGAAAACAGGGAATATTTTAAGGTGCCGAAGTCCTAAATTGGCGCACATTCGACATGATCCAGTGTCAATGGAACCACTGGCTTCAAGGAAAAAGGATAAAAATCCTGTTTTCTTTATACTTGATATAGCTTCACACACCATGTAGCTTGGTTTTATGCACCTTTGCCCATATCAGCTTTACATCTCTCCTCTAAAGTGGCAAGTGAAGGTCATGGTGCCATGATTTGCCTTGTCCAGCAGGATGGTCTGCTCTGCCGAGAGAGCAACCTGAAATTTGAGTCTCCCAGACATTCTGAGAGAGTAGACAAGTATGGTGGGTTTTATTTGTGTTTTGGTTTTTTTGTTTTTATTTCTTGTTTTCCTAACTAATTTGCTACATGGCAAAAAAATTAGCTCTTATGATGGGGATTGAACTTAGATATACCTTTGTTTTGAGCATGCCTTTTTAACCACACATCTGTGTTCTTTGCAGACAGAGACCTAGCAAATGGATAGTAATGTTTGTATTTAAATTAGAGATGTTCACTGACCCCCTGTGTTCTGGTTTTGGACCTGGATTAACTTCATGTATTGGTTTTGGCCTAACCGCCACTGGGTGTTTGGTTTTGGATCCCAATCCCCCCCCCCCCTTACATTATTAACCTTAATAACCCTAATTTAAAGTCATTTGCAGTCAATTTTGACCACCTCATAGGTAACAATATTTTCATACACTTTCAAAGACTTCAGCAACCTGGCTGGATGCTAAGTGACAGAGCAATGACACAAACACACGAGAGTTCCTAGCACATCTAGGAAACATTGTCACACAGCAGTGTCAGAAAAGTGGTGCAAGATGGAATTGTCCTTGGATCATGAAAACAGTTATGGTTCATTTGATTGCTCCACCTGTTTCTTGGATAACTGTGGTAATTCTACAGCTAATACATGGCGATGAGCGCTGTGCTCTCCCCTCCCCTGGGATGCGTGCTTTTATCAGACGCAGACCAATCCAGGGTGCCAGACAATGCACTAAAAAGCAAGTGCATCACTGGGATTTGTATCGGCCCCAATTAAAAAAATAAATTTATAGTTGGGTACCTTTGACGTAAAGTGCAGATTACAAACATTTTGTGCATTACTGATGAAACCGCAGCAAAGTGGCAGGTAATACATATACAAGTCTATTTAGACATCCATGCTTACATTGCTTCTGCAAGCAATGTTGTTCTTTTGTTAATAAAACTGTTGTCCTTATACCGTACAAAAAACTTTAAAATCCTCCACCATTCTTTGGATGTTGATAGTAGGATCAGGTAGAGTTACAGCAGAGGTGTCATGAAATGAATTCTGGTTAATTCTTTTACAGTAGACAAGACCAGATGTCAAAATGTTGTGCTGAGTCATCTGCATAATCAATGGGTATCTTTTAATTTTGCACAGCACACAACCGTATATAGCACATGTAGGTAACATTGGCACACAGCGGTAGCTGAAAGGAAAAATGGTGCAAGATGGAATTGTCCTTGGACCCTCCCACCCTTATGTTGGATCTTAAAAAGGACATGCACACTTTAGCAAACCAAAAACTTCAGCCACAAAAGTGCCACTCCTTGTGGCTGAAGTGCTTGGTTTGTTTGGGCCCCCACAAAACAAGGTAACGATGGACTTAAGGTAACAGTGCTGTTAATGAACTCTACTGTGGCAAGATGTTATCATCCTCAGCCAACTCCTCACCCTCATCAGTTTGTACATCATCCTCGCACATTATTAATTCATCACCGCTGGAATTCACCATTACAGAAGTCTCAGTATTTTGATGTAATTGGCGGAAAAAGGCCTTCGTCGTGGAACTTGAAGTCCATTTTTATGAACATCATCTTGTCCATATTTTAAGGAAGTAGCCTCCTATGCCAATCGCTGACAAGGTTCCCAGCTGTGCTGAAAACTCTTTCCAGTACACACTGGAGGGTGGGCAGCTTAGGCAGTGCAAAGCAAGATGGTACATGGGTCTCCTTTTTTTTTTTTTCTCCCCTCCCAGTATGTAAAGGGACGGTCTGTGTCTATTTCTATGCTGTTGTGCAAATAAACCTCCACCATCCTTTGGATGTTGATAGTAGGATCATGTGGAGTTACAGCAGAGGTCACGTTTCTTTGTCAATTCTTTTCGACCAGATGTCAAAATGTTGTGCTGCCTCATCTGCATCATCCCTGGGTCTCTTGGGAAAGCTAAGTTTTTCCCTAGCAGCAGTTGACTGAGAAACTGAAGGAGGAGAAGCTGTCCTGTTAAGCAACACTTAAGCTGTCATCTTTCTCACCAGGAGCTCCTTGCATCTCTTGAGATCTGGGTCAGTTGGAAACAAAGACACAGCTCTTAAGCCGAGGATCAAGCACATTTGCCAAAATATAGTGATCCGATTGCCAGAATCCAAGAGTACTTGATCTACATCGACAACATACTTGGAGCAATTGCTTTGTTTAATCTCCTCCTTCAGTTTCTCAAGTTTCTTTTCCAAAAGTCTAATTAAGGGAATCGCATGCCTCAAGCTAGCAGTGTCTGAACTCCACATGTGACTACTTCGAATGGTTTTAGCACTTTGCACAACATGGAAAGTGTTCTCCACTGCGCTTGACTAAAATACTACCCCCCTCCTTTCCCAATGTCATGGCTTGTGGAGTAAGCGTGGATGGCTTTTTGCTGTTCCATCTGCAGAAGCATATACAGAGTGGAATTCCACCTGGTCACCACCTCTTGCTTTAGTTGGTGGCAAGGCAAATTAAATAGCATGTAGGAGATTGCAGCAGCTACAAGAGCAGTTGCTGTATGCCGGAAATGTCCAGCATCTCCTGCACTTTCCTGTAATTTTTTTTAAAAGTTCTGCACCACCAAGTTTGTGTGAGCAAAACAGGTGATGTTATGGAATTCACCCAACTGTAATGCTCTCACAATATTGGTGGTGTTATCAGAAATTACATATCCTGAGTAGAGTCCAAGCGGGATAAGCCATGTTGCAATGGCATCCCTTAGTTTTTGTAACAGATTGTCAGCTGTATGTCTCTTGGTGAAGCCGGTGATGCACAGAGTAGTCTGCCTCTGAAAAATGTGACGTTCTTGGGTACATGCTGCTGCTGTTCCTGCTGGTGATGGTGAGTCACCAACCCAGTGGGCTGTCGGTCATATAATCTTTAGTTTGCTCAGTTCCACTTGTCCCCACATATCTGTGGTTAAGTGTACAGTGGGTAGAATGGCATTTTGTAGCCCAATTACGGTTTTACGAAACTTCTGGTAGAGGTGAGGAATAGCTTTTCTAGTAAAATGGTGTGATGGAATTTGGTAACGGGGACACAAGACCAAGTAATTGTCTAACACCAGCTGCATTTATAGTGGATATTGGACGCAGATCTATTGCTAGCATAGTCGCCATGACGTCTGTGATCCGCTTTGCAACTGGGTGACAGCTCTCATACTTCCTCTTGCAAAGGATTGTTTAACAGTCAATTGTTGTAAACTACTAGTAGTCGTCTTCTTGATCTGCTTCTGGGATGAAGATTCACCCCCAGCAGCAGTGGGACTAACACAAGAATTTTTCTGAGGAATCCAGGATAGTGGAGTCCTCGCCTTAGCAACTTGGATGCAGGACCAACTCCGATCGCTACTGAGGATATTGGTGAGGACTGTGTTTTGGATGTAGATTGCAGGCGTCTGGATCTAGCTGAGAAGGGACCTAGCTGATGATGGACTGCTTGTGGTTTTGGGTTTTTTTTGTTTGTTTTTTTGGCATTAGTTTCTGATTTTCCCAACAGCTTGCCATGAACTCTCTTCAAATGGCGTAACATGGATGAGATTCCTAGATGGTGAAGGTCCCTACCTCTACTGACTTTGGCTTTACAACCACTACAAATGGCTAGACAACTGTTGTCAGGATTTGGGTAAAAATAATTCGACACATAAGAGGTGGATTTTTTGGTCTTATACCCAGGCATGACAATGGCCTTCTTGTCACGTGCAAGAACTGCTTCCACTGGTGCAGGACTTACAGAAATAACATCATCATCATTAGCGTCCTCGTTGGCTACACAAATATCCCCCTCATCCTGTTCCAATTCTAAAGTGGCATCCTCAATTGGTGTAACACCAGCTACACTTGGGTTGTTCATGCACACATCTGCAGAAATGCTGAAAGGGGCCTTCTTTATGGGTACACCTATCAGACAGGTCAGGATTACACATGACACTTGTGGATAGACTCTCCTCAAGGATTTGTGACCTTTCTGAATCTGAACATAAAATTTCCTTAAATGCCTTACTGTTACATGTAAAGCCGAGCTGGAAAGCTGGAAGAAAAAAGTATTCGGACACCACTTTTGGAGTCCGAATGACAAGGTCTTGCTTGGTCATAACTGACCTTACAAAAATATGCCTCGGTGACTGTTGCAGAACTAGCACTCGTAGCGAAAGGTGAAGGCCTCATTCTTCCCTTGCCACTGCATGTGTAGAATGACATGTTGGCATTTTTTTTTTTTTCCTGCGGATAACTTTGCCTGGATTACATGTCGTTTTTTGTTTTTTTTTTTCCTTTGCTAAGGGAAAAGGTGTTTTTTTTTTTTTTTTTTTTTCATTGTTTCCCTGACTTAAAAACACTATGCACGTAGGCTTTAGCAAATGACGTAGAGGGATTACTATCATCATGACTGGTGCTAGCAGCTGCTTTGTGCTCCTGGTCGTCTTTGTACTGCTGTGAATCCATTTTGAGAACACAGTACAATGTGACTGCAGAGTTTAAAGACCATACCTGCCATCCCTATTTTTATTTCAGCACTGACACTTGGCAGTGAAGCTCTCCTGAATGTCACTGGAGACTTTGAAGAATACTGCTACCCCTCCTCTTTCTTTTCTACCTATGACACTGTCAAGATCTGTGCTACCCCTTCAATAACCATCTGTGAAATGGCGCTGGATCGCCATGGAGGGCGGTACTTATAGAATTCAAAGCTTGTGAAATCTGAGATCTGACGTCATAATAATGACATTTTGCCTCGTTTTCAATTCCTAGGGCGCACGAAAGTCTGTACTCCGATCTGCTAAATTCAAGTGTGTTTGGTTCTCAGGGAACCTCGTCTGAGCGTCTCTAATTTAAATATGTTGATAAATGAGCCCTTCAGTCTAGAATATTTAGGTTTTTGCATAACCACTTTTGTTCCCCTTATGTTGGTTTGTCTTTCAATTGTGGCAGAACAAGGAATTGAAGAATTAACATGCTTTGTACATTTTTAATATGTGAAAGGAAATGTATATGCTTTTATTTTTCCCCAGAGTGACCTGGAGATGGTAAGTGATGTATTTTCTTGGACTCTGTTAATCTCTCTGCATGGTTTCAGCTCCCCATTGATAGAGGCGGCGGTGAAGGGAAAGCCATGTACATAGACACAGAAGGCACATTTCGACCAGAACGGCTTCTTGCTGTTGCTGAAAGGTATGTTTTGTTTTTTTTTTTTGTTTGCCATTTTTATCCCCCCTCCCTCCCTTCCCAATATTCTACATTTTTTGCAAATTCTATTCTCGTATTAAAATGCCTTTCTGCCAAGTTTGCAAATCTATTAGACTTATTTTAGCAAGAAGTAGAAAGTTTATACACCTGGAGTTTAGCTGTGATTTGGCTATTGCAAACAAAGGGGCAAATCCATTAAAGTAATATAGTTTTAAAAAGTTAAATTAAGGCCACTATTAGTTTAATTTTGATTTTAAACTAAATATTTACATGTTTTGATGTCTTAGGTATGGCTTATCAGGCAGTGATGTTCTTGACAATGTGGCTTATGCGCGCGCCTTCAACACGGACCATCAAACCCAGCTTTTGTACCAGGCATCAGCAATGATGGCAGAATCTAGGTAACCAATTACTGTCTGATGTTTGACCATTCAACAAGACATGATCTCGATAAACTTAACAAGCAGTGTGTGATCTGGTACTTGCTGATTCTTTTCCAACATAGTCGTTGCAGATGTATGGGGTTTGGATAGCTGTTATCACTGGATGGACTTTCAGTGATGAAAGCCTCTAGCATCTGTCTGAACTGTTTCAGGCTTACAGGGAAAAGGGATGTAATAGTTTCTATTGTGAACAATTCTGAAAATGGAGTGCATAAATACTGGAGTAAATGCTTGTCCTAATGTCTTTGTTGAACAAAGAAGAGACTAACACTTCCCTATAGGCCATTTATCTCTACGGAGTGAAGAAGGTTCTGCACACGTGGCACTTTACAGAGGCAGAGGTAAAGCAAGTGAATAAATTGTCAAGTGTTAAAGCAGTCAACTCATGAACGCGGAGGACTTCTGCTGTTTTTGTCTGGTTTTAACCATGTCACCCACCCAACCTGTAGTTGCCACCAATGATTGCTTTATTTATTATTGGAGGCTGATGATGGTTGCTGTTTAACAATAGCCACCTACACTTTCCCTGCTAATTGTTAATCTACCTTATGTGTCCCCCACACCTTAGATTGTAAGCTCATGTAGGCAGTGCCATCTTTACCTTCTGTTTCCATGTCGTTTATGTAAATTGTTTAGTGATCACTCTCAAAGATGATGAGAAATATGTTAGTGTCGTCTGCAGGGCAACTAATACTGTGAGGTGATATTGTTATGTTGGTTGGAGTATGGGTTTTGTACAGCTTTATTAAGAATGTCACTTGAATAATAGGTCATTAAAAATATTGTATTACTTTGGTTCAGAATCCTGAAATGTGTGTGCTTCAGTCACAATATTTTTGCAGAGCAGTTTAAAGAATAGGTGGATTTTTTTTTTTTTTTTTTTTTTTTTTTCTTCTGAACCTGTTCTGATTGGAACTTTAACCAACCAAAACTAAAAACTGGCAGAAACATTACCATGAAGTTTCCCACAGGTAAATATTGATATTGCTCTTACACTGGGTGTTTAATCTGGAATATATTTTAAGTTTAAAAATGTAACCTTAAGGTCTATTGAACTCATTTTTCAAAGCACAAAATGTTGGCTGTAAGGTGCAAAACCAGCTTTGGTCCCATTATACACTCTTGACACCCCACATGGGTTTGTATTTGTGGAGTAGGTGCATCAGTGAGCATGGTTTTGTTGAGGCAATATAATTGAAATGGGTGGAGTTTTTTTTGTTTTTTGTTTTTTTTTTGTATGTTGGGACTTGCTGTGCATAGTAACTTCACCCAAAAATTTTTTTGCTTGAGTTTTGCCATTATTTTTGAGGCTTATGGGACCCATTTTGTAAAGCAGACCACACAGGTTTGTGGTGCAGTAATGATGGTAAACCTGTTGCACCAAAAAGTGTGTACCCTGTGTTGGCACAGCTTAGTCATGCTTTAACACACAATGTCTGTGTTGTACTTTGACACAGAAGCACATTTCCAGTCGCATGCAGTAAAACATCTTTTAATTAAATGGGGTGGTATTAAAGTTGTTAGACATTGACGTGATGGAGTTTTTTTTTTTTTTTTTGCTCCCCCTCCAGTTTTTGCACTTTTGTGAAGTGAGCTTCTACAGAACTTAACACCTCCTGTGCACAACTATGCGCACCAAGAGCTTGCGGAGTCATCCTCTAAGAGTGGAGTGTAGGTGTCCACCTTGATATGAATTGGACGCATCATCCAGGCTCGCCAGTGAAAAAAGTTTGTGGTGCACCCCAAATGCGCTTTATAAATGGGGTCCACTGTGAGCACTGCATGCTATGTAAACTGTCATTGAGGAGATGGCCTAGCAAGATCTGTTGGCTCATGCTGTTGTCTTGCCAGTGTAAATAAAAAATAATAAATATAAGAACAAATCCCTTACAGCGCTACACCAACTGCTGCTGCAGATATATTGAACCACAGACTAAACACCTAAGTCAAGAATAACACAGAAAATATACAAATAGATAAGTATTTCTGCGCTGGGGTACTCATATAACTGGAATCTACAAAGCTGAAAAAAATAATATAATAGAGTAGAAAAATAATACTTAAATTCATAGGTGTGGATCCATACAGATTCTTATTAGATCTCAAAATAAGAGAAAATTAAATAGTGTAATCTTGTATGGTAAAAACACTCATTATTCAATTAGACTGGAATAAAACATCCACAAAAATAGCAGAACAAAGTGTCCCAAAATAAAACCTTCACCAGTCTGGTGTATGTTCAAGATCAGTATCAAATAGGTGAATTGTGACGACATTTCACCAGGTGTAACAGATAAATCCTCATATGTTGACGAAAGCTCCCCTTAGGGGATTCTACTTACAGACTGCTTTCTTTGGTATTTGCACATCATAATATACTTTGTTCTTTCGATATCACAGCCAAAGGTGGTAATGTAAAGATAAAGAGGCATATCTCTAAGGTAGTAAGTAAAAACTTTTATTTTATAAGAGACACATAGCATAGGTACTCCTACCAGGTGTAAGTGGACGATCAGCATATACTCAAAGTCTGCGGATAAATGGTGAAAGTCCTGGCAGATGGTAAATACAAATGGTTGGGAGTCCTTTCAATAAAATGACACGTAAAGTCCGATGCGTTTCGATCCACAGCTCTCCGATCTTTCTCAAGGTGACGTGTCGGGTAGTCAAGTACATCCTTATATAGTCATATCCGATCACATGATTGGGTCCAAAACAAGTATGAGAACACTTCTAATATAACGCTATATTGCGGACAAAGTAATGCACCAAATTTGTTCCCGCAACAGGCAGAGAATATCAGTAATGAGTACATGCATATACAAAACAACGATATCAAATACAAAAGTTAAAACCATGATCCTATTTGAACCACATTAATATGTATCAAAAGCGCCTCCCATTAGGGGCGGTCCCCCAGTTGGAATCATAGTGTGTATCCATATAAAAGCATTAAGGACAGACGGAATAGGAATAAACAAGTCCTTTTGTGGCAATCATCAATATAACAAAATATTTTTCAGATATAGTGTCTGTGTAAGAAAATTCCACATATAAACTAAAACGTAAATGAGCGTCTCCTAATTGGAGGCGGTCTTCAAAGGAAATCGTAACATATCTCTCTAAATGTCTACATTAATATAAAGACATCAGAATAAGATGTTATACAGATAGCTGCCAGTAGTAAATATTTTAAAATAAGGTAAGGAATTCAAAAGTATGATGTTCAAAATATCCATTTAATTTAAACAACGAGGTAGCGGCTCTAAATGGAATAACCGGAATATTGTAGCAACAACATGTCATAATAGAGACCAAAATGAATTGAACCGCCCCACATGGAAGGTGTCTGAAGCAATCCCATAGACTCAGGGTTAATCAATAAGATGTCCATTCCTCTTAAAAATGACAAAAACAAATACATATTGCTAAAAAAGATGAGAGAAAAAAACATAATCCTAATCAATCCAAAAAACATTTTAACTCAATCTTTATTTAATCCCTCAGGTATCAGAGAGTTGAGCCTGAAAATCTAAGTCATCTCTCTCTGTGAAAGTATGTTGGTAATGTCTCTCTGTTTCCAGTCCTTTTGGAATATATATATATATATATATATATATAATTTCCTGCCATTGGGGGGCACTGCGAGACATTGGGGTGTAGTAGGTGGACTGGGAGTCTTGGCACTTATAAACTTGTTGGTCTGACACACTCCTCCCCTACTATGCCCCTCCTCTCCAGGCCAGACCTCAGTTTTTTTCTAAGTGCCTAGGAGTTAGGTCACTTTGGTATAGGCTCCTGCCTATACTTTAATTAGATTTAGGTTTTCACTTTTTTATTTTTATTCCTTACAGGTGCTGCGCGGGGATCGAACTTAAGACCCAGAGGGGTGAATAGCCTGTCGGCTTCCTTCACCCTGGTCCCTGCGCGAGGTAAGCAGCAGCCTGTCTCACTTGCCCAGCACCTTTGCCGGCAGTCTCCCCCTAGAAACGAGCAGTGGGGCCACAAATTGTAAGTCTGCCATACTGGCAGCACTCGGTCAGCCAGCGCTGCAATTTAAAACGGCCATATAGACGGCCGAGGCCTTAATCTTTAGTATGGGCGGGAGTGAGGCTGCATATTCACCTCTCCTCCGCCCATCTGACATGCCCCTCCCCCCCCCCCCCCTCCCCCTCCCTCACTGGACAACGAGCGGTGGGGACAGCGAAACAATCGCACTCCAAGGAGGCGATTTCATCGCTAATGCTCCCCGCAGACTGGGCACATTAAAATAGGCGGAGGATGCATTTTAAGAGCCGACAGCCATACTTTGCATGTGCTGTTTGGCGGGACGTGGCGGCGGCCATCTTGGAGGACGGATGGAGGATGGAATCTCCTCCTCCTCCTCCTCCCCCCTCCCCCCCCCCCCCCTTCCCAGTTCCCGAACACAGACGGTGGCCATGCCTGGAGACTGTGCTGAACAGAGACATCATGCTGCAGGGCTGTAACCTCTCTGCCTCTAGCTGCCCGGTACCTCTGTATTGTCTTTATTTGTTTACTGTGAGTGACCATGGTCATAGGACACACAGGCTGTGTATAGACCTCTGGGCATTGCTGACTTATCTCGACAGAAACAAATGTTAACTGTTCAGTCACTATTTGCATACAAGCACTAGGACTGTTTTCAGAGCCTGGGGACACGGTGTCTAATACTTAGAAATTACCTAGTATATAGATTAGAAGAATTTCTATGCTACAGAGATCATCTAATAGATATAAAATGCTGGTGTTTCTCAATTTGTACCTTTACTTTTCTATGCGCCTGCATAGGAGCTTCCAAGTATAATAGACATCTACTAGTATGTGTGTACGATGTTATACATGTGCCATACGTAATTCTGGATTATATTTTAATCATCCTATCCAAAATGAGGTACATGTTGCAATGGGGATAATTGAGGTGCCCAAGACATAACATACAGATTTATTTGGTATCGCCTATCCTACCATTGCATTTTGGCTATAAAGGCACCCCCCAGTAGGAGGTTTTCCTTCGGTACTGACAGTATGTACAAATATATTGTAATTTTACCTGTTCCTCAGCTTAGCCCAGATGCTCTCTGGGCAGCTTATGAGACTAAAGTCTGCGAGCAGGGTGTACCCACTTCGGTGTCAGCAGTTCCGCAGAAGCCATAAAAAGGAGGGGACCCCCAGGGGTCAGAGACCCTCTGAGTATTATTGCTAGAAGGACACCTCCAGCAGTAAGCCACACTCTGGTTTGTCGGTACTGCATTATATTTATATATACATTTGCAAGAGTGATGAAATTCAGTTCTATTCTGTGACACTACTTACCATTGTTTTATGTTTCAGACTGTGTCGCTGATACGTCTAAGCTGCATTATATCTGTGCCACATATATTGTTGGATTTTCAGCAGCTTAGCCAGGATGCTCCCTGTGTAGCTTGCAATACTAAGGCCTGTGAACGAGGTGCACCCACTGCGGTGTCTGCAACTCTGGAGATGGCAGCCTAGGCAAGAATCACTAACGGTATGAGTGATCGAACACACTAGAGTGGCGTTGGGGTCTGGAAAGGTACGTGAACCAGCCCCCCCTTTCTCACACAGATCATATCTGCCACAGACACTTCTTACCAGACAGAAGGCCTATGTGTCCTGATCTGATTCCGCACAGACAGCCACATCTGCTCACCATCTCACAGGGGTAAGCATGAATTTGATTTTCAGAGTTCTTCAGTCAAGATCAGAATATGGTCCATTCCTCAGCAGACAAAGACATTAATTCCGAAAATGTAACATCCGTTCTCCGGATGTATATTCTCGGCTTAAGCATCAAAAGCACTTTTGACCCTTGTGGAATTTGAGTTGCGGTCCCGTCCGCACCTTCTCAGTGGCTGTGCATGGTGTCTGACCCTTTGCCTAACAGTCAAGTATAAAATTATTGCACAGGTCACAATTTCTTCTCATATTTTGCCTCCCTGGAAAGTAACATGTGGAATTAACAACCCTTGTGACTTGTATATTCACTTAGGCTGCTATCCCTACGCAGGGCAGAAGGCCAGGGTAGGTTTTTCTCTTACCAGACTTGTTACATAGCCTCAACTCATCTTATCTGATGGCTGCCAGAAGGTTCCACACCCTATAGGGTCATAGCTGAGTTTTTGAATAGGCTATTCAGCCTTGGGCAGGACAGTTAGCCAGTGGATTCTAGATGAGGTTCCAGGGACGGAGCTGCTCACTTTGGCAGTATTACAGTGGAGTCTATAGGAGACTCTGAGAGTGAGAGTGCATCTCTTCCCATCAGCTCCACTAGGCACGTCAATGGCGGACTTAAATCCATCGGTCAATGTGCCCCATCTTGTAGCCCCTTGTTGGCTCCCATAGGAGCATATAGTACCTGCACAGGTGCAGTTAGGGAAGAAGCCTATATACCTGGTGGTATTCCCGGAAGATGGTGTAGTTTATTCTAACCTCTTACCGTTCCACAAAGGGATCCTTGCCTTCCTTGAAGCTGGCGGTCCTTCAATAGGCAGTCGGGTTTTCAGATGTAGTCACTGCGCACAGTCATGGCAGGCAGTGAATAGAAGAAGTTCCTGATTTAGTATACATCATGTAGGTCTTCTTACATGTACCAGTTAAGAAGGAGCCTCCGGGGTCTTTTTCGCTTTGACGAAACAGTTATTGCAGTTCCGGCTCAGGGTCCTGCCTTTTTCACTCCTCATCTTGCACCTCGCGAGACGCTGAGGTTAGGGCAGGCAAACGCTACACCCTGTGTTCATGATGGTACCCTGCCTGGATAGACTTTCCGAGGGATCCGTCATCTTCATCTCTACACGGATAATTCTCCATCTGGTTCCTGGAAGGGCACGTAGGGGTGCAGAGACTACATTGTTTAACACCCAATTTGTCACAGCAGATACATGTATTGCTCTTCAGCTCCTACTTGGGATCCCACAGGGTCTCTGTCCTGAACTCTGGTCCGCTCAGGCTCTAGTCTGTTACTAGAGGTGGATTAATAAATCCTTTGAGTTCCAGAGTATTTTTGGTCCTTCCAAGAGGACTGTTATTTCAATCGGGTGCTCAGGGTTCGCAGGATGGGACACTAAGCCCATTCAGGTCCTAATCAGGAATTCCCTAGACAATCTGTCAGGCCACGACTCCTGCATTTCTAGAGTATCTCAGAGGAGCTCGTGTCAGGAGAACAGTGGAACAGACGTCCAGGTTATAGCCTGAGCAACGGGTTAGGTTCCCACTCATTTGTAAATTATCCCGACATAAAAAGGGTGCAAGGCCGAGAGCTTTGGCAGGCAGGCAATTAACCTGGACGAATGGTCTCTCCATGGTAACGTCCATTGCTCCCCAGGTGGAATAGTGGGGGCACTTTGGTGTTTGCCCCAGGGCATCCATACTTATTTATCCGGTCACCCCATTGCTGTTCATAATCTAGAGACTCTTGATCCGAGTTCTCTGATGCCAGGATACCCCCTAAGGCTTCGGTCGGGTGTACCTGTCGTTCTTCCTTCCAGGGTCCCCATGGGGGCTAGGGAGTGTCGAACACAGTGCGGCGTCCAGCTATTCTGGGGCCCTTCTTTTTCCTGCCAGGGTATGGTTCTCAAACATGGGTAGCTAGTGGTGACACCTCTCTTCTGCCTAACTCGGTGGTCAGATCTGAAGGGTCGGGGACCTCCTTCTGCCACTTGTTATATCGTCTAGCTGGTGGCATGGGAACACTCTAGCCTTAGGGCCAGAGGTTTTGTTGCAGGGAGCTGCTTAGTACCTTGGAGAGAACCGGGAGGACAGTTTCCTCATCCAGTTTCTCTATGTCTGGAAACAGGAAAGAGTTGGTGTGGGTCCTGCAGTTTTCACACGTCCCAGTGCTGACTCGCTAAGTCGTTTTCCTTCGCAAACTACCTCTGATATCCGCCTAGCTTCCTGCAGGGTGCTAGCCCCTGTGCTCTACTTCTTTTCAGCACCAGTTTACAGGATCACGGTAGCTTCAAGTCTTGCTTGACTGGTCTCTGTCGGTTGGTTAGTCATGAAGGCTAGTCCAGGGGATCAGAGTACTTGTTTGCCCTCTTTTGTCTTGTTGACTCAGGGTAGATATGCTTTTCCTGGAGTATGTCATGTGCATGTCACCTGGTCCCAGGGCTCCAGCGGTGGTAGTGTGCAATGCACTCCCACATTCTACTTGCCAGTAGGGGAGAGAGGTGCGTCACTCCGGCCAATATTGGTTCAGAGAATAGTATCTGCATTCTTTCTTTAGGAGCTTGGGGGCAAGCATTAGGTTATTCTTCCTCCATTGCGTGTTACGTCGGCTGGAAGTGGTTTGTGCTCTTCTGGGCCAGATTGACCGCAGAGTCTCTAGCCGGGAGGCTAGGGTTCCTCTTCATCCTTTCGGACGCTATTTTATCTAGTGCTGGTGTCTTTACAACCTCTGCGCCAAGAGAGTTGGTGTTTCTTGGACGATCAGTAAAGCTGTTGTTCAGGATGACAACGCCCACATCTTCCACAGAGTTTCTTGGTTGCATGGTTTGGTGTCTGCTTATGCGAGCTTTACTCGCAGGTTGGGGCGTACAGCCATTCCAGAGCATTCCCACCCTTGAGGAAGCTTTGGTATATCCCCAATGTCTCGCAGTGCCCCCCCAATGGCAGGAAAGAGAAAATAAGATTTTTACTCACCGTAAAATCCATTTCTCTGACTCCATTGGGGGGCACTGCGCACCCTCCCTTGCTCTGAAAGTAGTGCTGGTTTTGGTGCTATTTTCTGTATTGCTCCTCCTTTCTTCCTAGCTTGGTTATACAAAACTGAGGTCTGGCCTGGAGAGGAGGGGCATAGTAGGGGAGGAGTGTGTCAGACCAACAAGTTTATAAGTGCCAAGACTCCCAGTCCACCTACTACACCCCAATGTCTCGCAGTGCCCCCCAATGGAGTCAGAGAAATGGATTTTACGGTGAGTAAAAATCTTATTATATATATCTATCAATAAAATATTTAATGTCTATAACACAGTAATTATGGTCATTTTTGAAGTGTTGGGATAGCGAATGTAATTCATATCCTAATCGGATATTTCTGACATGTTCATAAATACGTTTTTTCAAAGGACCTGAGGTCTTTCCCACAGAAATGAGTCCACATCGACATTCTACAAGGTAGATGACGTTACATGAGTTGCAGGTGATGGAATCATTTATCTTATAGGTTTTATTACGAACAGTCAATTCTCCTACTTTACTACTCTGATGTTAATTTGTTTACATGAAGAACATTGACCACAACGATAGAAACCTTTTTGGATTTAATTCTTCCACTTCTGGGGGATTCAACTGTTTCTCCTTTAACAAGTTTATCTTTAAGATTTTGTGGTTTCCTGTAGATGAAATTTGGTTTCACAGGAAGAAGTTCTAGACGATATTGATCTTTACTCAAAATATGCCAATGTTTAAGGATAATCTTTTCTATCTTTTTTTTAAAGGAGTTGTTATAGTCAGAAATGAATGCTATTTTAAAGACCACATTCTAAGATTTCATGGATGATTTATCAAATAGGGTGTTTCGATCTATCAAGTTAACTTTATTCTTAGCTTTATCAAGTAATTCTGTATCATAACCTTTAATCTGAAACTCCTTATACATTTCATCAATTTGTTTTCCAAATGAGGAATCTTCGGTACAATTTGTTCGAACTTGAAGATATTGACCGTAGGGGATACCCCTAATCCAGTTGTGATGATGCTGACTTGAGGAAAGGATGTATGAGTTAGTCAGTAGGTTTCTTGTAGCTCTGAGTATGTATCGTCATATCTTTTTAACATATATCTCCAAGTCCAAAAAATGGACTGAGGATTTACTGATATCGAAAGAATATCTAATGTTCCAGTTGTTCATATTTAGACTTGAACAGAAAATATCCAAGGAGAATCTGTCACCCCTCCAGAAAAGAGAACATCATTGATGTATCTTTTCCAGGATACCAGGTTCGTCCTGAGCCTATCATTTATATATTGATCCTCCCAATAAGCCATAAAGATTAGCATAGCTTGGGGCGAATCTGGTACCCATGGCTGTGCCTGTCCTTTGAAGGTAGTAGTCCCCCTTATAATAGAAATAGTTGTTCTCCAAGATTAAACGGATGCCCTCTAAGAGAAAATTCCTTAGACTCTCATATTGAAAAAATTTATCCAAAAAGACCTTAATGGCTGTTGGGCCCATTTCATGTTGTATTACGGTATATAATGAGGTGACATCCGCTGTCACCATAAACATGTTAGTTCTCCACGTTATTTTCTTCAAATTAATTAGAACATCCCCAGTATCCTTCAAATGAGAGGGATTATTTTGAACGATAGGTTGCAAGAACTCATCGATGAATGCTGACAGGTTGGCCGTAAGACTATTAAACCCTGAAATGATTGGGCGGCCAGGTGGACGATCTATTCTCTTGTGTATCTTGGAGTATAGAGATATATGGTAGTATGTGAGTGTCCTCTCAAACTCACATTCATCTTTATGGATTACACCCATAGTTTCATATTTAATAATAAAACTTTCAAACTTTCTCTTTATTGTACAAGTGGGATCACTCCTCAGTTTAGAATAAGTGGATCTATTGGCCAGTTGATTCTGATCTATTTGATTCAAGACAACCACTCCTCCTCCTTTATCTGCTGGTTTGATCACAAGATTATCATCGTCCTGAAGTTTTTTTAAGGGCACATCTTTCTTTATTGGATAAATTCAAATGGATCTTCTTATTCTATTGTAACTTCCTCAGATCATACGTTACAAGTCTGATAAATGTTTCAATACATGGCCCTTTTTTTTTTTTTTTTTTTTTTTATGGTTAATTTTCTTATAAATTTCTGTAGATCTAGATACACTTTAAAAAATCTGGCCTTAATGAAGGTGCAAATATTAATCCCTTTGAAAGCAGAGACAATTCTCCCTCTGTAAAGGGACGTGAGCTTAAATTGAAAACACTACTGGAGAAATTGTGATCATTAAGATCCTTCAAATTTTTCTTCAATAGTATTTTTTTTATTTTTCAGTTTCAATTTAAGAAATCTAACTTATTGTCACATCTTTATCCTCATTTTTCTTTTGTATAGACCTATTGATGGAGATCCTGCCTTCAGTGTCAAGAATAGTAGGCTCTAAAACAGGCCTGTCCAACCTGCGGCCCTCCCAGGTGTTGTGAAACTACAAGGCCCAGCATGCTTTGCCAGCAGACAACCAGTTAATAGCTGGAAGGGCATTCTGGAACTTGTAGTTTAACAACACCTGGAGGGCCACAAGTTGGACAGGCCTGGTCTAAAACATTCTCATCTTTGCCACTGGGATTTTTTCTTTGGCTGAGGGAGAATTGAATGGGAAAAAGACGGATCTGTTACATCATCTAAAGCCAAAATCTGTTGGGGGATTCAAAGTTGACCAGTTTCGTATTAATATCATAGGTTTTATTTCTAAACTTCTTAGGTGGATGACGCCATTCAGAGAATTCATCATTATTCCCCTTTTGAAGTAGAAGGAAAATTTCTTCTATAATATGTGATATAGATTGTTCTGTATTATTAGAATGGTTTCTCATGGAAGGGTGGTCGAAATAATAGATACTCATTTTAAGAAAGAAGTGAGTTTAAATCTCAAACGTTTTTTTTTTTCGAAATAAGTAATTTGGTATCTCGGCTAATTTTATCTCTAATAGTGTGTACATTATTTTTAACATCACATGCCAGTGTAAATGCTGTAGGCCCCACCTGCCTTCCTCTGGCTGATATTCAGACAATGAAAGTAAATGTCTGCTTGGGTTGCTATTGTTAAGTGCAGATTTGCACAGCACATTTCAGCAATGTTGGTAAATTTCTAATTGCTAAAACACAAATCTGTAAAACTGAATCTCCATAGGGATACAGCAGAGTCTCACTACCAGGAATAGATAAAAATATTTTTAAGAAAACCTTGTCCGTCCTTCATTGTTGTGATGTTCTCTCTCCTCCCAGTACAAGTTTGACAGAAATATTTTGCTTTCATAAATCTAGATACAGAACTGGTAGGTATAATTTAGGGACAACTAGGGGGAGATTCAATTGGCCGAGATTTACAGCTGCGCACATTGCCGGGTATTACGGTAAGGGATCCTTTTTATGGGGGTGCAAGAAGGAAAAATGAGCGGACATTTTAGCCTTCGCATCGGCACGCTGTGTCTCCGTGGATGTTTTTGAAGACTCGTCATGCTGAATTGAATGTTCCCCCTAGTGTCCGTGCTGTCAGTTTTTTGGTAGGAAAAACACAGCCTTCTCACTGGTAGAGACCCATTTAGTTTCACATAGTAAAGTAAAAATTAAAGCATTAAAGTGTGTATGTGCAGTTTATTTTATTATATTGTCAAAGTTGAATAATTGGATGAAATAAACTATATTGTTATGACGCAATCGCACGATAAATAACGCACACATACACTTACACATTCACTTGTAAATAGTTCACCTTAAAATAATTCCAACACACAGTTGTTTATAATCAAATGAAATATAATAATGTTAAAAGCACTTTAAAAGTATCTAACTGTAAACTCTATTAAAGACTCAGGATTTAGCAAATGTATCATGTTTAGTGCCATTTTGAACTGCACATTACCATCTCATCCTATAATTTCGGCTTTGCAATCGCTTCCTGCAATCAATAGTTATGGAAGATAAAAGATTGAATGATCAAAATGGCATTGTGTTTTAAATTGTTTAGAACTGGTTTGGGTCAGTTTCCTTGAGAAGCACATGTTTTCAGCTGTTGTGGGAAGGTGATCCCCCTCTTCCCAGAGAAATCCTTTGAACTGACCTAAGACCTGCATTACATTAGACTGTCCTGAACCAATGGAAACATGCCATGACATCCTCAGTAGTTTTTTCTTCAGACTGAAACTGGATACTATATCAGCCAAAGCTTTCTTTCTCTCTCTCTCTGAACCTGGCTACATGTGAGCATGGCTGTGTTCCATGGACCTCAGTGAAGCTCTATAAGGAAAATGTAATGTATTCAGTGTTTTATACTTTCCTGTTTTAATGTAACATCTTTAATAGGTATCATGTATCGGCTATATTGTACTGTATTGTACTTATTTATTGAACTGCTAAACAAATTGCTTTTGCTAAATAAATTGCTTGTGCTTCGGAAACACAATACAATCGCTTGGGCAATGCTTATTTGAAAACTAGAATTACTTTAATAATATATTCAGCAATACTTCACTTTTTAATGAAGTCTTTCTAATTTTATTATCTATAATCTTGCATGTGTTGTCATATTTTGTGAATAACCAAATAATCATTGGTGCATGATGTAATGATTGAAATGATCCATGATATCATTTGTCATGGGATTTTATGAATTAATGGTTCAGAAATTCCTTGGAGGTTGGGCCAGTTAAGGTGTGTGTTTTTTGTTTTTTTTTTTCCCTCCCCCTGCACATTGATATGATTTAATAATCGATATGAGATGACCATGTATTGTATAACTTTCGATAGGTATGGTGCATTGTAAAAATGTGTTGTGGAATATGTTGATAACCGGTAGCTGTTCACTTGCGTGTAATTTAGTATGCTGGATTTAACATCCAAGTCATTGCTGTGTTTGCGATCTTTGGACAGATATAGTTAAATTAGACCTTCTAATGTACATTATCGCGTCCTAAATTTTCAGTTATTCGCCTAATCTGTTTAACCATGACATGCTACGAAGACAAGTAATGAAGCTGGTTCTTAATTCAACAGAATCGAATAGTCTACAGCCTTGATGGTTCCAAGTTTTAGGTCCGGCTAGTATATTTTGCATAAATGTATCGCATGTGTCATATTTTTTTTTTTTTTTTTAAATACATTTTTTAACCATTCTTTCAATTTTCTGCAGGTATGCGCTTCTCATTGTAGACAGTGCTACTGCTCTATACCGAACAGATTATTCAGGCAGAGGAGAACTTTCTGCACGACAAATGCATTTAGCTCGTTTTCTGAGGATGTTGCTGCGACTTGCGGATGAGGTATGGTCAATCCAGCTGTGATGTAAGCTAACTTGTGATTTTGAATATATAAGATTAGTAAATTTTTGTACTAGAGGTCACAAATGGTATGTACTGTAACTTGATCCCTGAGTTACCCTTTTCAAAGCAATTGACAAATCTCCAGTACCAGGTCTCCATGATGTTTAACTCATGGGGTGCTGTGCTCTGCTGGAGTCTGGTCATTTTTGCTTTTCCACTGAGCATTGCTGTCACACTGCATTTGGAGGAGAAGGCTTGGTGTATAAGGCAACTGAGAGCTCTACAATGGCAGCTTCTAGTTGACTCAAAGAATGCTGTGGGCACAATCTGGAATTCTGGATTAATGATTGAGATGGTTAATGAGGACTTTGTGGATGGCTGGTTAATGACTCTGGATGGGGTAGTTAATTAAAATTGGAGTATTGGAGGTCAACTGAGTGCGGATGATGAAGGGGGATTGAATGATCATTGATGGTGCTGAGGCATGAGGGCGCATGAGGAATGGACTTTAGGGGAGGAAGATACAGGAGAGAGGTGAAGAGGGTAGAGAAGGGTTATAGTGTGGACTGAAGGGGGTGTAATGTCAGTAAGACGGATGAGCTATGTGTACCCCATATTTAGCCATTGTGCTAACTTTATTTACACTATATAAGAACCTCCTCTTATCTTATGATCAATGTATGAATACACAAGTAAAATGGCCCATACAGAAATCTCTGCCAACGAGTCGAGCATAGTGTTTTTGCTGAGGGAAAGAGGACCCTCCTTGCAGTTGTAAGAAAGTGTGGGAGCTTTTGTTCAGAAGCGGAATTTGCCCATCTCTGTAAATTGTTTTATACATTCCCAAAACTCTCCAATCTATTAAAAATTTGTTCTTTTTAGATTCAGGCAGTTTTGGGTCATTGTACTATGCTGAGAGAAAACACCACTTTTTCCATTCATTTGAATGGGCAATGTATTTTCAATGGTTGTCTATGGAATTCTGCAAAGCTCAGTCAATCAGAAGCAGTATTTACCTTCTGGGTGCATGTGATTGGATGAGCAGTTACCAATCCCAACACCATTGAAAACAATATTAGTGGCAAAGCAACATAATACTTTTGTTTCAGCATGAACTGGCTGACAACATGCTGGTACTTCTAGTTCCAAGTACCAGTCACTGCTTGCCTGTTGTAGTTTAAAAATAGTATTAACATTATCTTGTCTATATACAATATGAAAAACATTTTTGAACTTAATACATAATAGAGCACTTTCCTGTTTCAATCGGCAATGCATTTCTGTGGCTTTCCTGCACACATTCGCTGGTTTTCAATAGATCTCGACTGGCTGACACCATTGGTGAATCTTGCAATTGTCCTTGGTAGATTACTCCCTATCTTACGCTTCTCACAAAATGCATAATTTCTGCATAATTGTGATGTACTGGCGCTATAAGAAATAAAGTTCAGAATAACATGGTGAAATTTTTTTTTTTTTCTTTATAGAGTAGGTGAATTGCAAATCGCCATGTAAATCACTGAAAATTAGATTTATTTTTTTTAAATCAATCATTTTGTTAAAAGGATTCTTTACAGGATGTGTAGTAGAAATATATAATGCACTAAATATATAATGATACTGTAGTTTTCATATATTTGTATTTTCCCCTTTAAAGTGTACCTGTCACCTACACAACTGCACATTTAAGTTATTTGATCAGACAGCACATAATTAAAACTGTTAAATTGACTGTATGTTAAAGAGCAAGTTAAACCACCAAGTTAATATATATCAGACTATGCGACTGAGCACAATAATGTACATGAAATAATTGAAGTATATGTAAAAATGTCATGCTGTCTTGGTCATGCTGCAACAGGGCGCCATGTTAGGAGGGAGGTTGTAGTGGAGCTACCGTGGAAATCCACCAATCCATTGTATTTAACTGCTGTTTTTGGGGAGCATAGTAGTCCTTTAAAGCTGTATAGTTTAATCTAATTTTGCCTTTTCACATGCTAGCATGAAGTTGGCCATCTTTTTCTGGACAGCACTGACTCATTTGGTATTAATGAGTTTAAACTGCCTAAAAACTGCCTGTTTCCAGTGCAGTGACTCTGAATGTGATTGGAGTCACAAACTATTGCCCTTTTGAACAGCTAATTTAAATATTTAATTTTAATGCTGTGTATGTTGATATCCAGTTGAACTATTAATAGTGTTTTAGATTTCTCATTAGTGCATTGTAGGTACACTTCAAGTTCACATTTTTAATAATGTAGTAGAATAAATTCATAAGTGGTTTACCACAAATGTCAGTCTCGTTATACATAACAAATACATGTCCTTTTTCAATACATTGTGAGGTTTTGTTACTCTACTATATTTTTGAGCAGCACATACATTTGCAATGTTTTGCTGCCATCTTGTGTTAACAAATGTGTATTACAGTTGCTCACAATCTTTTTACCATATCTTTACTTTTAAGTTTGGTGTAGCTGTCGTTATTACCAACCAGGTGGTTGCACAAGTAGATGGAGCCGCCATGTTTGCAGCTGATCCTAAAAAGCCAATTGGAGGAAATATCATAGCTCATGCATCCACTACAAGGTAAGAAATGTTTACATTCTCAACAGCTCAGTGGGTGGGTGGGTGTCCTGGGGCTGTACTGTAAACACAAAGCCATAAGAGGAGAGAGATGTAAGCCCTGAAAGTGAAACTTGGGGAGAGATTCAACATCTGCTTTATGAAAGTGAATTTTGGCTCCTGATTGATTTAGTAGACCTGGCTGATTGTCTTGAGCAGTGTTTACTACAAGAACTGTTGGGTTCAAGCAGCTAAAATGGAGGGGTTATTTTATCTGGGCTCTTGACAATCTCAGTCTGCCAGTATAGACTGCTCTCTTCTCTACCCACTTTTTCAGAGGTTGGTGTTGGGATCTCCCCATCAAGTGGTACATGGACTGGGGGAAGGGGATTACCCTGTTTATAAATTACTTTAGTTATAATGGTAAACTTCCTTGTATGACTTGTATCCTACTTGCAGGTTGTACCTAAGGAAGGGTAGAGGAGAAACCCGTATCTGCAAGATTTACGACTCCCCTTGCTTGCCTGAGGCCGAGGCCATGTTTGCAATTAACGCAGATGGGGTTGGAGATGCCAAGGACTGAAATATACTGCTTTCTTGCCCAGCATCCCTTTGTCCACCTCCTATTGCAAGCAGACAATGCCAGGGAAGTTGGCGAAGTTGTGAAAGAAATCCTGAACTTTGTAAACAAATGTTATCCATTGGTTTTTAAAGCTATAGAAATCCTGACTTTACAATGGATTTAAATATATTGTGCGTTCTCCAAACCGTACAACTAAGACTTTGCACAATATTTGCAGCCAATTTGGATTTACTCTTTTTTCTGACTGTCCTAATCTGCATTTCCAGGTTTCTAAAATAGTGTATATCATATATAATTTTGGTCAAGATTCATTAAATACCTTAATTGGTATGCACAACTGGCAAAATACATTGTGTTCTGCTTTAATAGCAAAGATTAAAATAATTCTCTTTAATTATCCAACACTAGGAATGGTAGTTTTATATAAATGTAATTCATTTTTTTTTTTTTTTGTGCAAATGGCTATTATAGATCATATGCAAAAAGGTGAGAAGTGAATTCATCTGCAGAAAAGATCTCCCAAAAATGCAACCTCAAGCATTGTAATATAAATGTGTGTATATGTATATATTAGCTGCAATTAATCCTCTTTAGCAGAGGTTTTTTGTTTTTAGTTCTGATGTGTAATAAGCGTATATAGGGAAATATGGTTTAAAAATAAACTACATAATTTCAGTCTTGGATAATTGCATGGAATTTGGGACAAAGTATTGGTCATCCTATCTTATTTTTTTACACCAAATGCATTGTTTACGTTACGTAGACAGCTTTGCGCAACAAACTTTAATGGAAAAAATATTAACAAAATGTGTGGGTTTTTTCACCTATCCTCCTGGCCAGGGAGGGCTGGTAAATTTTAGCCTGGGAGAGACAACTCGGCCTATTGGGAAAATTTTAAAGGGGGAAAAAAAAAAATGTTAGTAACTCAAGGTAGGCCACAATGGGAGCGGCCTGGGGTGCAGATGCCTCCCTGCACCCCAGCCCAGTCTGCCCCTGCTCCTGGCTGCCTGAGAGGTTTTGCTAATGTCAAGTTATCTTATTTTTAACACAGAATTAGGACATACTATGCAACTTGGTGACCATTTTGTTTTGGGTTTTTTGTTTTCCTCCTACAAATCAACACTCCGCTTTGACAGCAAAACATTGTAAGGAAAATA